>NC_057716.1:70534139-70581097 GCF_004010195.1 Chiloscyllium plagiosum | reverse complement strand
TCCCCTCCCCCACTCACCTATTGTACTCTATGCTACTTTCTCCCCATCCCCACCCTCCTCTCATTTATCTCTCCACCCTTCAGTCTCTCTGCCTTTATTCCTGATGAAGTGCTTTTGCCCAAAATGTCGATTTTACTGTTCCTCGGATGCTGCCTGAACTGCTGTGCTTTTCCAGCACCATTCTAATCTAGGATTGTATTTAGTGGAGTGAAGAAGAATGAAGGGGGATCTCATAGACACCTATAAAATTTGAACAGGACTGGACAGGCTTGATGCAGGAAGGATGTTCCCAATGTTGGTTGAGTCCAGAACCAGGGCTACAGTTTAAGAATAAGTGGAACACCTTTTAGGACTGAGAAGAAGATAAACATGTTTACCCAATGAGTGGTGAGCCTATGGAATTTACTGCCACTGAAAGTGGTAGAGACCAAAACATTGTGTTTTCAAGAAGAAGGTTGCTCTAGATCTTGTGGCTAAAGAAATCAAGAGATTACTGGTGTTTGGGGGTGGTGAGAGGTTTGGGGGGTGGGGATGGCAGGGGTAATGATGGTGGTGGAGAATTAGGATATTGAGTTTCATGATCAGCCAAGATCATATTGAGACTCGAGGGGTCAAATGGCCTACTACTGCTCCTGTGTTCTGTGTTTCTATGTTCTGATGAAATTAAGAAAAGTAGTTACTCAGGAAAAGCTACACTATTTCCGACATCGTCTAACTCATGATTACTTGTTAAATTCATCCCATGCTTACCTCACACACCCAGACTCAAACTCCTTCAGCCCTCACTGGACCAGACTGGACCTGACCCCACCTTCTGCAGACCCTGACCCAAATGCCCAGCTGATTTTCCGGATGCATCAACAACCCCTCCCCAACACCAAATCCCACACACACAACTGCTCTGAACTGACATCTCCTTTCCACCACCCCCCCCACACAATACACTCTGCCCTCCATGACCCCTCGATACCTAACCTAGCCCAATCTGACTTGAGTTCTTCCACCCATCTCAACATGCCTTAATCACTATCAATTACATTTCTACCTTGCACGCTGGCACCTTACTCACTTGACACCCTACTCAGCTCACACAATTTCCAGCTGGCATCCTACTGACCTGGCACCCTATTTCCTGTGCTCCCTACCTTCCACCTTACATCACACTAACCTGATTTACCTACAGCTTGATGGCAGTTGTCAAAGTGGTCATCAGGTCCTCTACATTTCAACATACAGGAGCTGATTGCTCTAGAGAGGGAATGTAGTTTGCCTTCGTCCGACAGTTCTGTGCTTTGAAAGAACTGTCAGAGTGCAAGTATGGCTCCACATTTCTGAGGGAACTCTGATGGGAATCTTCCCAAAAACACAGACCTTTCTTTTCATTTACAGGAAAGGCCATGAGGAAACAATCTGAGTGAGATTCCCACTCCTTGAGAAGGGTGGGTGAAGGATTGCCAGTGACTGACAACTGGAGGTCTATCTTCCCCTTTATCTCACAACCCTGTGGCTCTGTCTCTCACAAGTATTGTGCTCTTGCCTCATGCAAGATGAGTGCAGGGTGATGTGAATAGTTTTAACTATTTGTGTCAAAGAAAATGACCATTTGTGGAGGGTAGTTGTGAGGCCTGTGTACAAGATGCAATAGTCTGGTGGTGAGTCTGCGTGTTGATTGTTCACGTGAGCATATAGGGTGTTGATGTGAAGAGAAATGAAATGGGCTTCAAAGTACATTTATCTGAAATATGCTGTGCAAATGAATGTTGTACCAGTCAGAGAATAGGACTTGGCACATGAAAGTGTTATTTTGATCAGCTGCTATTCAATTCCTCAGCCACTTCTGATCTCCTGTTTAGAGAGGCTATACCTTTCTTCCTGCCCTCAGCTTGCGACACACGCCATACCCCAACCCTCAAAGTTCTCAGCTAAATCTGCAGGTTTCAGTAGGCGATCTAAAGACAGTCTTCCTAGAGGGAGGAAACTAGAGAAAAGATCAGCAATGCTGGTAATGAATGCATTTGTCATATTGGAGTTCCATTATCAAGGATAGAAGAAGAACTTGACTGAGTGTTTCATTTAAAGTTTTTGTTTCTCCTGCGTTCTTAGGATTCCTCCCCATTCCTGTTCATGCTACAGCCCAAAATAAACAACGAAATCTGATGAGTTTCTCTTCAGCATACACTTGGTCTATATTAAGTTGAAACCTTCTGACAATATGGCATATCCTAACCCCCTGTCCTCATTTCATTTGGAAGCTGGAGAAAAGGTCTTAATTAGTTTCTGTTTGAAAAGGTCTGGTCATCTAAATTCCATGTTACCAATCAGAAAAAAAGATCTTGACACTCTAACTAAAATTAAGGTGATAAGACTTTACCCATCCAGAATAAATTGTGACAATACAAGGAGATTACATGTCAACTGTAATGTTCATAATTACACAGAATGTAGAAAATGCAAAGGAAGTCTCATAAAATACATAAGAGGAGCAAAGAGAATGAATGGTAATAGATTAGTAGCTATAATATAAAAGGTAACCCAATATAAAAGGTAACCCAAAAATCATTTATCATCAGAGGAGTCAAAAGTTCCTGCTAATGGTGCAATCAGCCAACTACATTCAAAATTTCATTTGTTTTACACAGTGAATATTTTGATTAGCTTTCAATTCTCAACTGTTTATGTATCTTTAAAAATAAATTACTATGAACCAGCACAATCAGGCAGCATATAAGAACATTCTTGTTTCCAAATATAATTTGAATTAAAAGAGAAATCTTGATATATTTCAGACTGGGGGCAGCACGGTGGCTCAGTGGTTAGCACTGCTGCCTCACAGTGCCAGGGACCCGAGTTTGATTCCCGCTTTGGGCGACTACATGGTGTTTGCACATTCTCCCTGTGCGCGTTTTCTCTGGTTTCCTCCAACAATCCAAAGACCTACAGGTCAGGTAAATTGACATTTTAGTGAATATAGTTTGAATAATCCTTGCTTTCTGAGATAGTGGGATAGTGTAAAATGCATTAGTCAGTGGTAAATACAGGATAGGGGAATGGGTCTTGGTGGGTTACTCTTCGGAGTGTAGGTGTGGACTTGTTGGGCCAAAGGGCCTGTTTCCATACTGTAGGGATTCTAATCTAAACTTGCAATCTAGTTAAATTTTATTCATATTGCTGAAAATGTGGAGTGACTTTAAATCACTAATGAGGAACACGTTTTCAAAAAGTTACACTAGTGGTAAATATGAATTTCAACTTCAATCATCTGATTATTATATCCAATACCTTATAGTTCTAAAAAGGAAGAAAAAGGAACCTAACATGGCTTCAATGGGCACTGACCATAAATTAAGGCAAGTGTCATGAGACCCCAGTGGAATAAAGAAAGTAGTCGCTACTGAAGTATCTAAAGACATTGAAATAACCATCAAGGAATTTGCATTTCCTACAGATAGCGATTTCACAGATAGGGAGATGAAAAGCTTAAAACCAGTTACCAAGTTTTCCTGTTTCGAAGGACAGTAAAGTCAGACTCAGGAATACATAATGAATTATATTTCCACAGCTATCTTTGAGCCTCACAGCAAAGAGAAACAATGTAGATTGGTAACAACAAGAACAGCAAGAGTTTCCTTATGTCCCACTATCTCAGGAAGCAAGGATTATTCAACCTATATTCACTATAATGTCAAACGTATTAGCAACCCTTGCCATGCAGTCAACAATTAAATGACTGTTGTCTCAAGTTAAGAATCTAAAACCTTGATAACTTTAATTGTTTTAAAAATGTATCACCTCTGTTTCTGTACTTTGTTTCATGCTTTTAAACTTTATTACCCATGTTTGTTCATACAGGTAGAAGATCCTTTATCCGAAATGCTCAGGACCAGCTGTTTTTCGGAATTCGGAATTTTTTGGTTTTCATTTATTGGTGAAATTTTAAAAATTCTTACCAGAGGAGCAGAACATTTAAGTTTTGAGAGGATTTGTAGTTCAGGTTGAAGTTTTGGATGTAAGTTTGCTCGCTGAGCTGGAAGGTTCGGTTTCAGATGTTTCATCATCATACTAGGTAACATCATCAGTGAATCTCTAGATGAAGTAGTGCCATGGCCTTTTTTAATTTATGTGTTACTCATAAATAGAAAGCGGGCCATTCTACCAGTGCTTTATCCAGAGTTTCAATGATGATGTTAACCAGTGTGATGATGAAACGTCTGAAACCGAACCTTCCAGCTCAGTGAGCAAACCTACATCTTGGAGCCTTCATTTTTCAGCAAATTATTTAAATTAAAGCATTATAGCTGAAAGATATAAAGAAAAGTCTTTGTTGCAACCAACTGAGAGTGTCTTAATACAAAAAAAAGGATAACCAATTTTCTCCTTACCACATGGTTGTAAAAATGCTACCTGAAAACATTTACTCATTACATTACATTAGCCAGTTTCCTATTTAAAATAAAAAGCTTTCCAAACGTAAGTGTCCATGTGCCGAAAACAATAAAAGGAATTATTCTTCAGACCCTTCTTTTGAAGAGCCATCAAACAAGCTAAATACTTGAAGACATATCGTGTGTTTACTTTGATTTAGAGGACCCTTAGTGGTAGGAGTGGGAGTCTTTTCCAGGATGATATCTTTTATACCTGTGCAAAAGATTACAGAAACTTCATTTGTACTGGACATAACTTGCATATGAATCTCATCAAATTGGGATTGAGCAGGAAGAAACCTTTTAAAGTAGTCGTTATTTGTCATCACATTTCAAAATGTAACCCTGACAGTTGTACTGTTCCAGTCAATTTCAATGTTAGCTTGAGAAACAGCAACTCAGTTTTTAATTAGACCATTCATAGCTTCCTGGACTCAATATTGAGTTTAACAATTTCAGACCGTGATTTCTGTTCCATTTTGTTTCCTTTTCTTTTTCTCATGTATTGTTTTCATGCACCTGCTCTAGGTGTGCCTCTTTTTTTGTTTCATTTGCTTTTATTTTTGTCTCATCACCATTCCCTTTTGGCCCTGGAAGATTCACTCTAGTCTTTCAATCACTCAATATTTTGACCTGATGAAATTTATGTCCAACCTACACATTACTTAAAACATTTCACATCATTAAATTGTCCAAGTTCTAATGAGAGCTTACAAATTTGAAATGTTAATCTGTTTCTGTCTGCAGATACATCCATAACCTGCTGAGATTTTCTAACTCTACATTTTGTTCTAAACAAAGGACCAATCTACTGCATCATTGAAATTATCCAAAATGATTGCAATTATACACATTAAAATGAGTGACTGGGCTTCATTGCTGCACATGGGGTATGCTGTAAATCATCTTTGCATTTTTAATCACCTAGTTACTGCAAGAAATGAGTGGATAATGATAATAAGCTTAAAATTTGACATTCAAAGCAATGGCAAAGTATTTAAACAATAGGCGCCAGTGAAGAGAAAGATAGATATGACTTAACATTCCATATATATGAAAATTGCTATAATTGTTTAAAACTTCAACAGAAACAATTTCTATTAGAGTCTTATTAGTTACATTATTATAACAGTTTTTGACACATGTAACAATGTACAACTAATCTTTACTGTAATTCTTTCAGGGGAAGTATTATTTTATCTGTTGGTTTGGTTCCAGTTCCTTTCATCATCTCTTACTAATTCAGGAATTAGAAATTCAAAGAATCCAAGAGGGGTCAAACGTCACTGTTGCTCAAGTATGTGTAGCTTAGCACTATGTAAAACTGTCACTGTAAACACAGTACTGCGCTTTCACCCTGTAGCCAAATGTTCAGATGTAATTGTACATCATTATATTTTCTGAAAACAGCAAATGTGTCAAGAAGGCTGAAGAGTTGCAACATCAAAAATATATATTTTTAGAGCACTAAATCCATTAATAATTTCGAAACACAATTGCATCTCCTGTGATGTTGCATGTACTGAATCAAATGATATTAAATTCATTCTAAATGAATTTATATTAAAATTCTCAACAGTATTCTGTATTGAAGACTAAAATGTGGCACAAAGCTTTCATTTGCTACTGATACTGAATTTTACAGAAGATATGGAATATTTCTACTTCTACTTTACACATTGTATTATTTTATGATTCAGTTTTGCATGTTAATTCAAGGAGAGGCTAATTTGTTTAAATTTTCTCTGCACATGCCATATAACTGACCATGCTAAAATGACGATCCTTGAATAGCTCATTAATTCTTAACAAAAAGAACAATCTTTCAAGAACAAGATTGGTGTAAAACAGTTCACATATTGACATAACTGGATAAAGACAAGAGGTCTTTATTCTGCAGAAATCTAATAGCTTCTTAGTCACCTTGACTCTTACCAGCTCTATATTCTGGGTCATTTTTAAATTAAAATCAAAATTCTCAAAAGCATGGTGTGGATTGAATTAATGTTCCCTATGTAAGTCATTCAGCCATCTATATTGCTAGACTATCAACGATATATTTAATATGTTATATCAATAGATGCCCTACCTACATGACTCAAAAGGTCATAGCTGCTCAACTGGGATTGTGAGAGGTGGTGAGGGAACCAAGAGGGAGAAACATATTTTTACTCATTCTTACCTATCTGCTGGCTATAAGTGCATCTGCCATGACAGTATCAGTAAGAGTGACCACACCACAGTCTTCTGGATGTGAAGTTCCAGCTTCACATTGAGAATACCCTTCATCGTATTGTTTGACACTATAGCCATTTTAAATGGATAGACTTTGAACAGATCTAGCAACTCAAAACTGGGCATACATGAGATGCTGTGGGCCATCAACATCAGTAGAATTATACTCTAGTACAATTTGCAACTTCATGGCCCTGCATATTTCTCACTCAACCATCACAATAAAGCCAAGGGATCAACCCTGGTTCGATGGAGACTGCAGGATGCCACGCCAGCAGCAGCGTATGACATACATAAAAATAAGGTGAAGTTACTAAACAGGACTATTTATATACCAATTAGCACAAATGATAAACAAAGTTAAGCAATCCCACAGCCAACAGATCAGATGTGCACTTTGCAGGGCTGCCACATACAGTCATGAATAGTGGTGGCCAATTAAACAACTGATTAGAGATGGAGGCTCCACAAATAACCCCATCCTTAATGATGGAAGAATCCAACACATGAGTGCAAAAGATAAGGTGGAAGCATTTTCAGCAATCTTCAGTCAAAAATACCAAGTGGATGACCCTTTCAAGCCTCCACAATTGGTCCTGACCATCACAGACATCAGGCTACACCCAATTCGATTCACTCCACATCTGATAAAAAAAAGTGGTTGGAGACACTAGATACTGCAAAGTCTATGATCGCTGACACCATTTGGCAATAGTATTAAAGACCTGTATTCTAGAACTTGCCACTCTCTTAGACAAGCTCTTTCAGTACAGTTACAACACTGACATCTATCCAACCATATGGAAAACTGTCTAGATATGTCCTGTACACATACAGCACACAAATCCAATCCAGTCAATTACTGCTTTATCAGTCTCCTCTCAATCATTAGTAAAGTGATGGAAGGCATCATCAACAGTGCTATCAAGCAGCACTTGTTCAGCAATAACCAGCTCAGTGACACCCAATTTGAACCCTGCCAGGGCCACTCAACTCCTAACCTCAATGAAGCCTTAGTTCAAATCGGGACAACACTTCTAAATTCCAGAGGTGAAGGAAGAGTGACAACCTATGACATCAAGGCTGCGTTTGACTCAGTGTAGCATCAAGGAATCCTCGCAAAAATGGAATCAATGCGTGTCAGAGCAAACTCTCTGCTGGTTGGGATTATACCTGGCTCATGGGAAGATTGTTGTCATTGCTGGAGGTCAGTCATTGTTGGAGGCCAGTCATCTCAGCTCCAGGACATCTCTGCAGGAGTTCCTTAGGATAGTGTTCTAAGGCCAACCATCTTCAGATGTTCATCCTTTACTCCACCAAAATGTCAAAAGTGGGGATGTTTGCTGATGATTGCACAATATTCAGCAACATTCACAACTCCTCAGATACTGAATCACATTCAAATGCAACAAGATTAGCATTATATCTATGCTTGTGCTGAAAACTGGCCCATACATTCTACAGCCAGATTGGCTTTGTTGTCCTTCCTCAAGATATTTTGCACATTGATGTCATTACATGCGATTGCAACATTTAACAACTGATTTCATAAGATGATCGCTGGTCTCAGCTATTTCGATGAAGTGGTGGTATGGGGCTGACAAATTACTAGAATCAATTCTAGAATGAAAATGATATATATTGATAATGCAAATTAGGGGGAGAAGATAAGCTGCAGAGCATAAAGTAAATGTTTTAAAAAGACAGACCTATTCAAAGAATAAATAATTAATTCACAGATGAAACCAAAGGGACAGCAACATGGATTCAAAACTGTCTAAAACAATAGAAAGTAGGTATTGGTTGTTGATGAGACTAGAGAGAAGTATACAATAGCAGTCTTTAGTGATCAGCGTTCGAATAGTTATAATTGAGAGATATTCTTTATATATAAAATTGAAGTCAATATAAAATGTAAGTCAACAATAAAAAGCATAATAATTGACTTGAAGAGGACACATGTTCACAAATTGAGTAGACACATGGCAGAAGAAATTTGCCGCTGAGAAATGTGATTACATCATTCACTTGTTAGGGAGAATGAGGAGATAGAATATAAACTACTAAATTGTCAAATTTTTCACAACAGTACAGGAATAGAGGCCTGAGGGTATATGTACAAAAGTCTTTGGTGGCAGGACATCTGCAATGTCCACTATAAAGGCATTTTGGATTTGGAGCTTCATTAGTAGACCATTAGAACCTAACGGTATTGAGACCATATGTTTTTTGCATTTGGGAGTAAGATGTCTGGTATTTCAAAGTGTCCTTGCCTTTTACAATTTCTTGCATTTCCCACTCTAAGTACCCGTACCAGAGGAGTTGTGCTATATCATTATAAAATACTGATTAGGAACAGGTTACAGTGTTGTGTTCAGTTCTGGATGTGCTACTAAAGAACCAATGTCGATGTAAAAGAGCAAATAAATTGCACACTGATTTGTTAGGGGAAAAGATTTGAATTCCTTTAGGAAAGAGCAAAAGACTGGCATTAATTTGATTACTCTTTCAAATAGTTGGTTTATGCATAATGGGTCGATGGCCTCCTTCCAGTGGTGATCTTTCACAGATTCTATCATACTTTGATTTCATTTTGATGCAGACACATGAAAACAATGCAGTTTGGGAGTGGAGGTTGGGGTGGGGAGGGGTATAGATTATCTATGTCAATCTGAAATTTGCACAGTTTCCTCTGTTAAATAGAACTAAATATATATATATATATAATATATTTCAAAGAGATTACTGCCAGGCTGCTTGCCCTTCCAATAACCATTCTCATGTAAGTCCAGGGTCCAGGGAAGGGAGGTAAAATTGGTCAATGCCTCGACCTTTCCTGCAGTACAATCTCTGAGAGGACTTTAAAAGCAAATGAAAGGATTCTTGCTTACATATAAGATGATTAACATTTTTTGAAAGCCTTCAGGAATTCTGTAAACCTGTATCAATATTGTTTTGTAGCACAGAGTGTGGGTCCAAAAATTGATCCAACTGGTCCTTGTTTTGCACCACTAAATGGATTTGATACGATTCAATTTCAATACAAATTATTTTTGCATTTGTAGAGATATAGGCCTTACTTAATTTCATTCAGTATAGGTTAAAAAAAGAAAATATTTCTCTTACGTTCATTTTCACAGATATATGTCTAATGCAACATTAGAGTGTAAGTGCCCATTTAACAGATTGATCCACTTTGACATTAGTGACATATAATTGCAATTTTGGGAACATTTCAGACAATTCATTGTCAGGGACAACACATTTCTTTTTGGCTGGAGAAGAAAATCAAGAAATCTTTCTTTCAAGTGCAACTAACTTGTGTAGAGACATTGGAAAGCTATGTTGGTAAATATAGCTAAGCAAAGGAAGTGGTTTAAAGTGGTTGTGTTCTGGGCAGAAAGAAAACAAATGAAGAAAAAATTAATAGAAATATCAACCAAGAAAACATGTGTTGAGTTGAAAATTCACTTCTCGGGATTGAGGTGGGTGCAGTGAAAATTAATGGCTGGAGTGACATCACAAATATGTACCAGTTAGTGAAAGCTAGGGATGAGATGAAACTAAAAAAATGTAAGGTTTTACAAAGATAGATTTGTAAAACTAGGCAATGGATAGAAGTACTTGTAGATGAGAATACAGCAGCTGTCAAGGAGATGGAAGCAAAATAAAGAGGCCAGCTGGGACATTCTTCAAATCTAAAAAAAGAAATGAGGGAAGAAATAAGTGAAGCTCTGGTGAATATTTTAGGAGCTCCATAAATAATGTAACAGCATCAGAAGACTGCAGCATAGCAATTGTTATCCTGATTATTAAAATAGACTTGGATACAAATCTGCAAATTACAGTTATGTCATGAGGAAAATAGTTGAAAACATTTTACAAGACATTATCAGATCTCATTAAAGAACATAGATGTTGTAAGGAATACTCAGTATGAAGTTAAAGGCAATGAACCATACCTCATTGTCTTGTTGGAATTGTTTGAAAGGGTAAACTGAACTTATATGAAAAGGAGAACCAATGGATAACTATAGACCAGCGTATTTTCTACAGATTTTAGTTCCGAAATACATGGTCAATATAAGATATCTTGTGATTCTTGCTGATCACATTGAGAGTATTGATCAATAATAATTTCAAATCACTTGACATTTTTGATCCAAAGGCGTAAATTATAAAATATAGCAGCTAAAATCAGGAGATAAACCTGAATGACAGTGTTACATTTTTGGGTTTGGTTAGATTTTCTCTCAGCATCGATAATGATTGTTGATTTCATAAGGTTTTTGAATTGGGGAGTGTGATATCAAACCACATGATTGTATAAACTGAGGTGCAGCAGTACTTCTGGATAATCTGACTTTGAGCAGTCTTAACTTTCACTCGAGTTCCCAAACAAATATTTTTTTCTATTTGACATGTATTCGTACTAGCAATACTGGACTAGGTATGTAAATGAGTCAAGCAGAAAATTTAGGTGCATTTAGTTCACCAGAGCTGTTACACAACACAATGAATGAGTACACAAATATTTATTAAAATTGCAGAATTAACTTTAAAAATGTGCGAATTAAGTTTAGCCAATTTCTTGTTTGAGGCAACCTATAAAAAGCAATTAAAATTTAATTGGGATTATATTCAAGAATTAATCTCTCTCACTGATCTCATCATTTGTTTTTTTGCATGTATTATTCTCTGTGGCCTTAAAAAGAACTAACCAACTTAGCAGTAGAGTAAAATGTTGCTATGATGAAATTCAATCAAACAAGAAGCTGAAAAGTTAATGCTGATTCTGTCATGACTGGTTTTCTCCCGGGCTGAGCCAAAGACAAAATGGAGACAAAACAGCTGCAGATGCTGGAATCCTGAAGAAGGGTTATACCCGAAACATTGACTTCTCCACCTCTTGGTGTTGCCTGCTTGCTGTGTTCTTCCAGCCTCCTGTTTCACTACACGAGGCAATTGGAGGGCCAGTAGCTATTACACCTCACTGGTGCAGGATTGGGGTAAAAATAAAGTCCTGCTTTCTCCAGAGTTGTCACAAACATTAAACATTTACAAAAGGTACAGAATTTCACAATTTGTGCAACCTTCAGTTCCATTTTGACAGAAAGCACAGACCAGGTTTCAATGCTTTAATGATTTCTGTTTATTACAAGTAAGTAGAATCTAACTACAGGCAAACAATTATAAACGATCAGCAGGTAACTTTACTAATTAAATCTCTAACCCCCTTATAAAATCTCCCATGCTCACACGCAGATCGTCAAAAAGAGAAAAGGGGCTGTTATGGGCAAAGGGAAGAATTGGAAAGGCAGTTCAGCAATTCCTGTTCACCAGGTTGACTGATCTGACCCCGGATGCTGCCTGACCTGCTGTGTTTTTCCAGCACCACTCTAATCTAGACCCTTACTGATCTGACACTTGACCTGATCAGAATATTACTTCTTGATCTTGCTCTCTTGATGCTTTCAATTGTTTGCAGGAGGCATGAGGTGACTGGTTCACATTAACTTACTAATTTAACTTAACTTAAGAAATATGCTAATTCATAGGTACAATGCATTGCTTATATTCTATTAACAATTTTATATAGTGCTGGTATAACTTAGTCAATATAGCTGGTTGATTCTTACAGTGTGTTGATGGTGTCGATACATTATTATTCACTAGTTTCATCCAGCTAAAATGCAGTGGTGAACACAAAGGTTATAGAAATTTTCCTTAACAATAGGTAAGTACATTTTATTAGTTAAGTACTCTTTCCCTGGTTATCATCTTCCCTTGATATACTTATAGAATATCTTGGAATTCTCCCTGATCATACTCGCCAATGTTTTCTCATGCCCCCTTTTTACTCTCCCAATTGCATGTGTTGCTCCCTTTGCACCTGTTAAAAGCTTCTCTTTTCCTTCTTATCCAGTTCTGATTATTCATAGACAGTCAGAGTTCTAGTGGGTCATTTTTCTTACATTACATCCTAAAGGGAATATGTTGGGCCTGTAAGTCACCAATTCTATTTTGTACATTCCCACTTCTCTGCAGTAAACTTATTGAGAAGTTCGTCCCCCAGTTGACTTGGCCAGATCTTACCTTATTTTAATAAAATCTGCTTTCTATCAGGCCAAACCCCTTTCTTGCAGATATTCTTTATCAGGTGTTCTTTTTTTTCCCATAACTTAAAATGTATTGTGTTGTGGTTGCTATCACCACAATGCTCCCATCTCAAACACCTGTCCAGCTTCATTATCCACAACTAGGACTATCACTGCAGCCTCCCTTGTTAGAATATCTGCATGTTGATATAAAATAAGCTCTCCTAAATACATTTCAAGAAGTCTGTCCCCGCTAAACCCCTAATATGACTATCCCAATTAATCTTGGGGAAATTTAAATCCTCTAATATAATTACACTATTATTACTTTTACACACCTTGTCTGCATATCTGCTCTCTGATTGTCTCCTGACTGTTTGAGGGTCTATAACATACTCCCAATAGTGTGATTGCCTTTGTTTTATTCCTAAGCTCTACCCACTTAGCATCATTTGAAGACCATTCCAAGACATTATCTGTCCTGACTGCAGTCACTTACTCCTTCATTACTGATGTGATACCATCTCCTCTCTACACCCTCCCCTGCCCTGCCTGAAGAACTTATTGCCCAGAATATTGACTTGCTAGTCCTGCCCTTCCCATAGCCACAGGTCTATAATGGCAACAACATTGCAATTCCATTGTCAATCCATGTCCTTAACTCAACTAGCGAGAAATTTCAACCATAACTGATGTTTTTAAACATGTGCAGACTTTCTACCTTGCCTGCATTTTTAAAAAATTGTTCATGGGATTGAGGGCGTCACTGGCAAGGCCAGCATTTATTGCCGATCCCTAATTGCCCAGAAGGCAGTTAAGAGTCAACCACTTGCTATGAGTCTGGAGTCTCATGTAGGCCAGACCAGGTAAAGATAGCAGTTTCCTTCCCTGAAGGACATTAGCAAATCAGGTGGGTTTTCCCAACAATGGATCCATGGTCATTGTTAGACGATTAATTCCAGATTTCTGTTAAATTCAAATTCCACCACCTGCTATTGCAGGATTTGAATCCAGGTCCCCAGAACAAGACCAGAGTCTCTGGATTAAGAGTCCATCAATAATACCGCTAGGCCTTCAGCTCCCCCATGGTATGGCATGGTCAATGGTGAGAGAAGTGGAAAAATATTGCGAGAATGAAAATGAGAATTGTGATATTGAGAAAATACATTTCCAATTTTCCCCATAAACTTTACATAGTGACTTCAGAATCTCACTGATGCATGACATCAACCTTATCTCCATTTATTTGCATCTCATTAAAGCCTAACTTGTCTTACTTAGATGCCACTTCTAATTCTCCTTTCTTTTCTTGAGAACCTAGATGGGTCAAATTCCTAATGTGATAGTAAGAGCATTCAACCAATAGCTGTAACTTATGCACTGCTGTTCTTGGCTACAATCCAATGTTCTCTGTCCACAATGTCTATGCAAGCTCCATGGTCACCACTCTCCTCAATCCTTTACCTACTTAACAGCAAAGGCAAACCATTAGACTCACTACATCATCATGCCTGCTTTTAACACACACCACTTCAGCTCTTCAACACTTTGGCTTGGAGGTCAGCGACACCTACAATTTGAATGCCTCTGCCAGGTCAATTTGTGTACAGAGAAACACATGCATTGCATGCAGTAACAAAAGATGCATCTTATGCGCTTAGCTTGCCTTCTTAGCACTCACTCACACTTTGCTCTGTGATTTGCATTTTTTAGCATATTGGGAGCGACAGGTTGATTGTAATAGTGGAGGGCACTGAACTGTCATGGAGATGGACATGTTGCTTTGTAGCACATTTCAGCATGTGCCAGCAGCATATACAGCATTTGAGGCATGCGCCAAGTCTTGGGAGGAGCATGTCACTAAGATGAGGCAGACATTGGGCAGATGGGAGCACTGGTTGCTCTCCATGGCAGGTAAAAACCTGGTCATTGGGTGTGAGGTACTCTCAGTGTTGGTATATGTGGCACAGATCTGGCTCACTCCCCGAACCTGCTCTGCTTCAGTCACCCGAGCCATCTTTTACTTCAAGTGGTGATCAAAATGGACCGTGTCCAAAAGGAGACCATGTACAAAGATCTGGAAAAGGAAGGAAAAAATACAGCCAACACTGCTCTCGCCCTGATAGCCACCTTTGTGTGTGGCTGCATCAAGCTGTGAGTGGATCCCCAATGTGCAAACACCAAGTGTCACTGCGTACTGAGGTTCTACCTGTTCCCAGTGTTGGGAAAGATGAGCTTGGCCCTGCTGCCATGGAATGTTCCTTATCACCTGTCCATCGTGGAAAAATTTATGAAGGAAAACACCTTTGACCACAAGTCCATCAGGAATTGGTCAGCACATTGGTCTCCTTGAGACCCTGAGGGAAAAAGAAAGGGTGGATCCTATTGAGCAGTTTCCTTTAAAACAAGCACCAGGACATCACTTGCATGTTGGTGAGAAGGGCTCTGTCTATGAGATACTTTATGCATGTCCGGACTCTCCGCCATCTCACGCTGCCCTTGAAGCAGCTGTGAAAGGGATGAGACTGTCACAGACCTCCTTCTGGAATGTGCCTATGCAAAAATGTCTGAAGGGAATGCAGTGGTGTTTGTCAAGCTTCATCCTGAGCATCTCTGTGATGTGGGACGCTGTGTTCTACGATCTGTTCCCTGGGATGCACATCGAGACGAACATCAACTGCGCCAGGAGGACCATCAACTCGGTAAAAGATGCTCTTTCATCTGCCCAAACTTGTTGGTTTTCTGTTGGAGGAGTTGACACCAACCAAGTGTGGTGGATTGGCACATTCCAAGGTCCAGGACTATCTGCTGAGGGACACATTGAAGCTTGGGGCAGCTGCCACCAAGGCTCATTGGGGAAAGACCACTGTCTAAGAATAACGGGGGTCCATTCAGTAATTATGCCCCACTGATGCCTCAGCTGAATGCCAAGAGGTCAACTGCAAATATAGGAAATGGTGAGCATCAAAGACTTAATTTGTTCTCTGTAAATTAAGAGAGCATAGATATGAATGGCTCCACTAACTGTACCAAAGGTTTTGTTCTATGAATAAATTATATTTTTACAATTAAAAAAATCTACTTCAAGCAATTGACCCTGTGTGAAAATCAAAAGAGAGTAATTTTTAGTAGGGAAGAAGGGAACCACAGGCAGTCAGATCATAGGTTACAGGCACTCAAGGGACTCATCCAGTTTCAATCCAGGGATTAGACCATGTGAGTCGCGTTTAACCAGACCAGTGCTTACACGTAGATCAGTGAAGGTCAGTCCAGGATCTGCACAGTACTCAAGAGAAGTCCCAGTTAGAAGAGTGGGATCTCACAGACAACAGGAGGGAATAGGAAGCCACAGGACTTTGGTTCTTACAGGTCAGGGTCACTCTGGCCTCGACATGGAGAGAGTGTAGGGCCAACAAGGGCATGAGCATTTTCAAAGCCATGTACTCTCAGAGTAAAGTGGGACAATAATTGTTGTATGAAGGGTGTTAATGCTGAAATGTCATAGAGACCACAGGGACACCAACAAAAAAAGGGTCATTAACGATAGAGATAATCTTTCATTGCAGGTGAAGCCTGCAACTCCTTCACAAGGACATGAAGGTTGACATCTCCAATCAAAAGTCAACCGTTCAATAAATGTACAAAATAGCAAAATCATTGATTTTTTTTGTATTTGGAATCAGAATAAAACAAATGAAATTTGAGGCCCCGCTGGTGAAATTGTAATAACCATTGCTGCATTGTTTGTGGCATGTCATCCATTTGGCTTCAATTTGCTGTTCATTGGCAGGTCATTCAATATACAGTAAGGCTTCAAGCAATCATGACATTTACATTGTGCACACTAATTTCCTCATTGTCTTGTCAGCTAAGCAAATATAATTCGACAAATATGCATAAAAGCATCAAATGAGTGTTTCATATCTGAAACCCATTCCATACCTCATACTGGAAACCATAACCATGCAACTGCTACATTCAGACACTGGACTGCAATCTGTAACTTGGAGCCGGAGGCTATCATATTAGCCTGTTGGCAAAGTTCTACTCTCCCAAATGTAATATGAAAGCCTTAGTTTTGCAGCATACATTTGGATAAGGTGACATAATACCTCAGTGGTCCTTATAATCATGACAATGGCCTGTTTAAGAATCGTCCATGCCATACTTCACCCTAGCATGACATGAGACTTCACTTTAATGGATGCGAGGGTTCAGGAGGCTCTTCAATAAAATTGTGTAACCTTTCTGACATTCCCCCATTATTAGCTCACAGGTGCCACATGGAGATCATTGCAGTAGGTGTCCTTGTGGCATTGGTGCAACTACAAAGTCAAAGGAGAAGGAAACAGGGGTTGCTACTTGATCTGCAGGTTCAGCAAGAACAGCAAACTCCAGTGGGAGAAGCAGCAGATGAAGATCTACCAAGGAGGCAAAAGATAATGCTATTATCTTGTATCTATAGGCATTGTTGTCATTGTCTTTCAGTTAGTTGAAGAAATTGTAGGTGCTGATGAAAGATATTTCTGGACTTCATCACTCTCAACTATTGGAGCAGGACTTGTGCTCAGAAGAAAGAGGAGGAAATCCCATCCTGGTGCCTATGGACTGTTAGGAAAAAAGCAGGAGTGAGTAAAAGGGTGAACTATCATCACACAACACAATGGTAAGGTGACTCTTATGGCTTCAGTCAGCATATTATATTCGAAGGCTGTAAAGCGAATTCTGCTGTAATAACCAGTTGTTTGGAGAAAAATCTTGAGGAATCCCATTTTGACCTTTCTATTCTGAGTATTTCTTCATATTACAGAGTATAAGTAGGCTGCAAAGTTCCCTGAAAATGCTTAAGCATCCTCTGGTCCAACATTGAATCTACTTTGCAGCTTTTCTTGGCAGTTCACAGATGTATGAGGGAGAGTGGATATGTAAGCTGCCTATTGTACAGCTACCAGCCTTGAATGGCAGCACCTTCCTTGAAAGGCTTATAGGTCAAACAAAGTTTATTATCCAGAGATGTGTAGCATCATCATTGACTCTGTGTTTTCACTCTCCAGGTTGGTGTAAGTGAGAAATGATGTGTGCAGACTAAACCCTAACACAATTTCTGGAGGTTATGTTTAACCTTAGTGTGGCCTACAATAAAGTACCTTGGCTACAATCCGAAACTCTTCAGAAATAGAGGTGCAGCTGAGGATCTCCAGTGATGTCTCTTCGTGGCATCCATTAGTGTGGGGAATACCTGCATGTAGGAAGGTTTGGAATTAGATGAGTAAGAGAGATGTAACCTGCGCTGATTAAGAATAAATCACTACTAATTTTAACAGTCCAACAATGGAACACAACACAATGGTATTTATTGGGTTGGTTGGCTGTTGATGTTGCCTTGGTTTTAGTCTTCTACAGCAGATCAATAATATTTTATTTGGTTGCTCTCTTCCTGGGTGTCTTTGCTTTCTCAGCCCAGTTGTTGGCCAATCTGTCCTGCAATAAGATGTAAAGTGATTGATCATGCCAGTGAATGGACGGCCACTTTGTAGTGATGCAAGTGCAGCAAAGGTGATGAAGTATCCCCACTTTGTAAGTAGGAAGCACAGAGGGCAGGAAATGTTAGCTGTTTTGGAGAATGACCTGTGTGACAGCAATTGATCAGACATGAAACATATAATAATGAGACATGTAACCCGAGAGCCTTGGTGAAAAATATGGCAAACTTAGAATGAGGGGCAAGCATGTGAGAAGATGGTGGCACTTACTGTTACAGAGTGTAAAAGATTATTCAACATTTTCCTGAGCTACACAGCGACCTTTTTTTTAACCTGGTATACAGCATTATCTGATGGCATGGCTTTCTTTAGTAGTTAGAGTAGGAAGGATACCCTTTTTCTCCACCCATCTCCCATAAGCCAGCACCTCCAGCTCCTGTCCATGAAGCAGGAAGGCTTTCAGGACTAAGTCTTCAGTGATGATACTGGAGCACCTCTGTGTGAAGGCCAGTTTCTGCCTTCCAGCAGAAAAGTATCCGGCTAGGCTTTCAAAATTGTACCAGTGGTGTGGATGGCAGAAGGTCCCAGCAATTACAAAACCTTTCAACTCTCCTTCCAGATGAGAGCTTGGAAAGTGTGCCAAAGAACTTGGACGCATAACTAATAATGTGAAGATTGAAAAGTTGCACAAAAAAGTTCCTTTGAACCAGAGGATCAGGTGCTGTGAATCATACTCAACAAAACATCTTAACTGAAAGTGGAAAATTCTGTCCTATATTTCTTTGAAGCGATAACTCAATATTAATCATAAACTTTTACGACCATAAGAAATAAAAGCAGGAGTAAGTCTTTCCATCCCACAAGCCTGTTCCACCATTGAATATGATCATTTCCCATGCCTGCTTTCATGCTCTTTCCCCATCACCTTTGATTTCCCTACTGATCAAGAATCTAGCCTTATCTATCTCAGCCTTAAGTATATACAAGGTCTCTATCCCAACAGCTCTCTGTGGCAATGAGTTCCAAAGTCTCTGTGAGTAGAGATTCCTCCTCATCTCAATCTTAAATTGGCATCTCTTTATTGTGAGGCTATGCCCTCTGATCGAAGACTCTCCCATGAGGGAAAACATCCTCTCATGTCAAGCCCCTTAGAATCATGTATATATCAAGGAGATCACTGTCATTCTTCTAAATTACAATGAGTGGAATCCCAACCTGTTTAACCTTTGCTCATAAGACAATCCCTACACACAGGCAATAATCCTAGTGAACCTTCTTTGAACTGCCTTCAATGAAATAACATCTTTCCTTAAGTAAGAGGTCCAACATTGCTCATAGTTCTTCAGATGTGGTTTCACCAGAAATTTGCACAGTTGCAGTAAAAATTCCCTCCTCTCATACTGCATAAGGGCTCTTGCTCCATGAGCCTTCCTGATTACCTGCTGCACTTGTGTGCTTTCATATACAAGTATCCATAAGACCCTCTGCAGCTTTCTGTGGTTTATCTCCATTTAACTAATATAAAGTTTTTTGTTCTCCTTTCCAAAAAGAACATCTTGGCATTTTCCCCACATTATACTCCATTTGCCCACTTACATATCTCTCTGTAAACTGGCTGTATTCCTCTCACAACTTCCCTTTCCAACCAGTTTGTGTCACCTTTATATTTGGCAATAGTCCATTCATTTCCTTCCTCAAAGTCATTAATGTATATTGTTATTAGTTGCGGCCCCAGCTGTAATCCTCATGGAACCCCATTGCCAACGTGAAAAGGACCTTTTTTTCCCACTCACTGTTTCCTGCCAATTAGCCAATTCTCCATCCACACTAACATAATATGTCCAACAATATGGTGTCTTATCCTATGACTTTATCTTTAGTATAGTATCTTGTCAAATCCCTTCTGGATGTCTAAGTACAGTACATCTGCTGGTCCAACCTGGTTGAGACATCCTTGAAAAACTCTAAAAAAATTGGTCAGGCATGATTTCCCTTTCATGAAGTCATGCTGATTCCGTTTGATTAGATTCTGATCTTCTAAATGTTATGCTATTACTTCCTGAATAATTGATTCCAACAAAATATTTTAACTAATCAGCCTACTGTTTTATGCCTCCCCTCCTTTTTGAATAGGATGTCCCATTGTCAGTTTTCCAATCCTCTCACAGATCTCCAGAATCCAAAGATTTTTAGAGAATTACAACCACTGTGTCACTGTCTTTGTAGTTACTTCTGTTAGGATCCCAGGATGCAAGTTATGAGGGTCAGGGGAACTATTTGTCTTTGGCCTCATTAATTTGTCGCGTTAGTTTTGTGTTAGCAGAAAATAATTAAGTTAAAAGTCGTCTGCAGTAGCTTATAGGATACTATTTCGGAAATTTGAACGCTTTATTAATTAATAGTCTTTGTTTTTACAAAGTGGGTGAAACCTCTCTGGAAAAACATGATTAAATACCTGAAATTAGTGTAAATATGACATGATTTTAGCATTCTAGCTTGAATGAACATTGTATAAGATTACATCAACTATTTGTTATTGTCAGCTGTGACTTATAATCAGAACTTTCACATATGGGTATGGGCATTATTGACTCGGCCAGGATTATTTTGCCCATCCTGCGTTTCCCTTGAGACATAACTCATCTTATTACAATTTCTTAAAAATGCCAACATAATTGTTCTGATTTATAATTGATGTTGTCAAGGCAAAGCTTTTCTCATGTAAAATAATTCTTCATATTATTTTCTGTAAATTTCATGGCTTGGTTCTGTCTGCTTGTATTCATCAAGGACGGAACCTACAAATTGTTCCATTTTTGCATGGAGGATGTGATATTGTATCACCTCCTATTTTAACATTGAAAAAATGAATAAGCAATTATTCATCGAGGACAGTGAATTGGAAGATGAGTTGTCAAGTGGCAATCCATCTTATATATGTATAATCGCATAACTGGAACGGATAAGATGGTTAATGGCTTCAAGTAATTTTGCCACTGCTTTCAAAGGCTTTCTGTATCTGATATCCATCAGAAGAATACAGATCTTTAATGCAGTGACCCACTATGTGTAAGAACTATGTAAAGGTCCAATCATACAATTCCTCAGAGAAACATCATAAGCAGAATACATGAATATACACTAATACATTTAGTAGTGGGGAAGAAAGTGTCCTTTTGAAAAATGAATTCCCATAATGTAGTGGCTCTTAGTGAAAGTGGGGACGTAGTTGTGAGATGAAGCAGGATGCAACCCATCCATTACTTCGCTATATTATGAGATGGAGCTCAGGAAATATTTCTGGCTATAACAGGCTGCTCCTCCTTTGAGCTATTTTAGGTGTTGGAGGTGATTTCCTCGAAATCCGGGAGCAACAATTACTGTTTTATATGCTGCTGCATTGTTTTGGAACTCTGGAGAAAAAAAAAGTCAAAACAATGGCATTTTTAAAAGGGAGAGGGAGAGAGAGAGAAAGAAAGAAACCCATACTGCTAACTGACACAGCAGTGAATCTGCGCAGTTACTGCCTTTGCTGTTGAATTCATGTATCACTGGACATCGGAGTGTGTCAAGGAAAATTAACAAACAGTGAAATTCACAAGTGATCTTGGAGGAACCTGTTTGGGAGTAGTCACAGCACAGAAACAGATAAGTGAATAGTTTTAAGTGTGGCCATGCTGTAAATCTACAATAGTGAGTAGAGTGGGTTCTTTCTTGATTATATGTTTTATTTGAGATAGTCTCTTGATTAAACTTAAAAATATAAACCATAAATATTAAGTTATCCTGGAACAGTGTTTTGTAGAAGAATAAGAAGGTGCCAATTTCTGGATCTGTAGATTGGAAGAAATAAAAATGGCCCTTAGTAGAGTGGTATGCTCTTCTTGACAGACATGGGAGTTTCAGGAGAGTTTATAGGTTACTGAGAATTATGTCTGTGATAACAATCAATGCCATTGTTTGTGAATCCTATCAGATTGAATGGATCGGTTAGAGCAACAGATAGAGGCAATGAGGAATTACAAGAACAAGGGGTTGCGATGGCTGTCAGTTTTAAGAAGGGAGAAAAGTTGCAGCTACAGTCATATAGATGGGTTAGTTCCAGGAAAGGTAAGAGAGGTAGGCAGGTAGTGCAGGAGTCTTCATGGCTATCCCCCTTTCAAACAAGTATGCTTTTTTGGAAAAAGCAGGGAATGATGGATGGGTTCTCAGGGGAATGTAGCACAAACAGACAAGTTTCTGGTATCGAGATTGGTTCTAATGCAATGAGGGGTACATTGGATTCCAAGAGATCGATTGCGTTAGGGGACTCTCTATTCTGAGGCACAGACAGACGTTTCTGTGGCCAGCAGCTAAAAATCAGAATAGTGTGTTGCCTCTCTGGTGCCAGGATTAAGGATGTCTCAGAGAGGGTGCAAAATGTTCTCAAAGGGGAGAGGGACCAGCAGGAGATCATTGTCCACATTGGAACCAATGACATAGTTGGGGAAAGGTTGAGATTCTGAAGGGAGATTACAGAGAGTTAGGTAGGAATTTAAAAAGGTTGTCCTAAAGAGTAGTAATATCTGGATTACTACAAGAGTAATAGTATCTGGTGCTACGACCTAGTGAGGGGAGGAATAGTAGGATAGAGCAGGATTCACATTTTTAGATCATTGGAATCTCTCTGAGGTAGAAGTGACCTGAACAAGAAGGATGGATTGTACCTGAATTGGAAGGGGACTAATATACTGGCAGGGAGATTTGCTGGAGCTGCTTGGGAGGATGTAAATGAGTAAGGTTGAGGATGGGGGGGGGGGGGAAATCAGGAAATGATGAGAAAAGAGGTCAATCTGAGACTGGTACAGTTGATAAAAGAAGAGAGTCAAACAGTCAGAGCAGGCAGGGACAAAGCAGAGAACAAGGTAGGACTGATAAGTTAAACTGCATTTAGTTCAATGCAAAAGGCCTAACAGGGAAGGCAGATAAACTAAGGACATGTTTAGGAACATGGGACTGGAATATCATAGCAATTACATTAATGTGGCTCAGGGATGGACAGGACTGGCAGCTTAATGTTCCAGGATACAAATGCAACAGGAAGGAAAGAAAGGGAGTCAAGGGAGGAGGGGAAGTGGCATTTTTGATAAGGAATAGCATTACAGCTGTATTTCGGGCGGATATTCCTGGAAATATATTCAGGGAAGTTATTTGGGTGGAACTGAGAAGTAAGAACGGTGTGGTCACCTTATTGGGATTGCATTACAGACCCCTCATAGTCTGAGGAAAATTGAGAAACAAATTTATGAGGAGATCACAGTTATCTGTAAGAATAATAGGGTGGTTATGGTAGAAGATTTTAACTTTCCAAACATAGACTGGGACTGTCGTTGTATCAAGGGTTTAGATGGAGAGGAATTTGCTAAATGTGTACAAGAAAAATTTCTGATTCATTATGTGGATGTACCTACTAGAGAAGATGCAAAACTTGACCTACTCTTGGGAAATTAGGCAGGGCAGGTGACTGAGGTGTCAGTAGGGGGAACCACTTTGGGGTCAGTGACCATAATTCTATTAGTGTTAAAATTGTGATGGAAAAGGATAGACCTGATCTAAAAGTTGAAGTTCTAAATTGGAGGAAGGCTAATTTTGATGGTATAGGGCAAGAACTTTCAAAAGCTGATTGGGGGCAGATGATTGCATGTAAAGGGACGGCCGGAAAATGGGAAGCCTTCAGAAATGAGATAATGAGAGTCCAGAGAAAGTATATTCCTGTTAGGGTGAAAGGAAAGGCTGGTAGGTATAGGGAATGCTTGATGGCTAGAAAAATTGAGGCTTTGGTTAAGAAAAGGTTGGAAGCATGTGTCAGGTATAGACAGGATAGATCGAGTGAATCTTTAGACGAGTACAAAGGCAGTAGGAAAATATTTGAGAGGGAAATCGGGAGGGCAAAATGGGGACAAGAGAAAGCTTTGGCAAATACAGTTAAGGAGAATCCAAACAGTTTTTTCCAAATGCATTAAGGACAAAAGGGTAACTAGGGAAAAAATACGGCCCCTCAAAGATCAGCAAGGCGGACTTTGTGTGGAATCACAGGAGATACTAAACGAGTATTTTGCATCATTGTTTACTGTGGAGAAGGACATGGAAGGTATAGAATGTAAGGAAATAGATGGTGACATCTTGAAAAATGTCGATATTACAGAGGAGAAGTGCTGGATATTTTGAAACACATAAAAGTGGATAAATCCCCAGCACCTGATCAGGTGTATCATGGAACTCTGTGGGAAGCAAGGAAAGTGATTGCTGGGCACCTTGCTGAGATATTTATATCATCAATAGTCACTGGTGAGGTGCCGGAAGACTGGAGTTGGCTAATTTGGTGCCACTGTTTAAGAAAGGTGGTATGGACAAGCCACGAAACTATAGACCAGTGAGCCTGACATCGGTGGTGGGCAAGTTGTTGGAGGGAATCCTGAGGGACAGGATTTACACTATTTGGAAAGGCAAGGACTGATTAGGGATAGTCAACGTGGCTTTGTGTGTGGGAAATCATGTCACATGAACTTGATTGAGTTTTTTGAAGAAGTAACAAAGAGGATGGATGAGGCCAGAGCAGTGAACATGATCTATATGGACTTCAGTAAGGCAGTTGACAAGATTCCCCATGGGTGACTGGTTAGCAAGGTTAGATTTCATGGAATACAGTGACAGCTAACCATTTGGATACAGAACTGGCTTAAAGGTAGAAGGCAGAGGGTGGTGTGGAGGGTTGTTTTTCAGACTGGAGGCCTGTGACCAGTGGAGTACCACAAGGATTGGTGCTGGATCCACTATTTTTCATCATTTATATAAATGATTTGGATGTTAGCATAAGAAGCATAGTTGGTAACTTTGCAGATGACACCAAAATTAGAGGTATTGTGGACAGCGAAGAAGATTACCTCAGTTTACAATGGGATCTTGCTCAGATGGGCCAAGGAGTGGAAGATGGAGTTTAATTTAGATAAATGTGAACTGCTGCATTTTAGGAAAGCAAATCTTAGCAAGACTTATACACTTGATAGTATGGTCCTAGGGAATGTTGTTGAATAAAAAGACCTTGGAGTCACAGGTGTTTAGAATAGTGAAGAAGGCGTTTGGTATGCTTTCTTTTATTGGTCAGAGTATTGAGAACAGGAGTTAGGAGGTCACGTTGCAGCTATACAGGATTGGTAAGGCCAGTTTTGGAATATTGCATACAATTCTGGCCTCTTTCCTATTGGATCGATGTTGTTAAACTTGAAAGGGTTCAGAAAAGATTTACAAGAATGTTGCCAGCGTTAGAGGATTTGAGCTACAGGGAAAGGTTGAATACGTTGGGGCTGTTTTTCCTAGAGTGTCAGAGGCTGAAAAATCTTTTCCTTAAATATTTTTCATAATCATTTGTCCTAAAGGACAAATCACCCATTTCACACAGAGGGTGGTACATGTATAGAATGAGCTGCCAGAGGAGGTGGTGGAGGCTGGTACAATTGCAACAGTTAAAAAGCATCTGGATGGGTATATGAATAGGAAGAGTTTGGAGGGATATGGGCTGGGTACTGGCAAGTGGGACTAGATTAGGTTGGGATATCTGGTCAGCATGGACGAGTTGGACCGATGCTGTACATCTCTATGTCTCTATGACTCTATGAGCTGTTCATTTATATCCACATGAATTCATTTTAAAAACTATCATTGGCCCAATACTTTTAGACCAACAGAGACACATACAAAGATATTTGCCTTCAACCACACAAGGATATTGTTTGTGTTGTCCACTTCTTCATAGACGTATTCCATTTATTATTTGATGAACACATATGATTAAACACAGAGGTGCAAAGCAATTTAAATGAAATCAATTCAGTCATTTGTTGTTATTTTTGTTGGCTTTCTTTTTGAGACAATCGTCAGTTTATGAAAAACCAAAAGAACTGTGGATGCTGGAAAACAGAAGCAAAAACAGAAATTGTTGAAAATTGTCAGGAGCGTTCTGAAACATTAACTCTGATTTCTCTCCACAGATGCTGTCAGAGCTGCTAATATTTTCCAGCAATGTCTATTTTTGCGTTAATTTACGAATTTTCCTGAAATGTTGAAAAATTAAGACTTTTTTTAACTGCTGTTTTGTTGTATGCTATGATTTAGTTATGATTTGCTTGATCACAGCGATACAAAATTGCCATGGTGCAAAAGGATCTCCGTTTATTTACTAACTGTTTAGATCTGAAGGTCTTCAACTGGAGCAGGTGAACAATGTGATTGAACATTTAATTGCATTGTACTTTTTTTCCAATGCAGAAGATGATATACTTTGACCCATGTTATATGTTGAATTAATCTTAATAAAAGCAGTCTACACAAAAGATAATTCATTTTAAAATTTTGGACAGGCTGAAATGAAATACTTCACAATCTGTAAAGCAAGTCAGGAGTGGCACCAGTTCGGAATCCAAATGGAGTACTTTAATCAGGCTAGAATCACTAAATTGATTTTGCTTTTTACATGTGATATTACAAAAGTCGCATCTTATGTAAACAGGTTTTGCAAATTAGAGCCAGGTTCAGAGGGTTACCCTGAGAGAATTGAATTACTTCTCTTTTGCAGCACAAATTGGATTTGGAGCAGGCTGGCATTTCCAAGATCATTACCCTCACCTACAGGTCGATAACAGTGAAGATGTAATGTTCTATAACTTATAAAATGGAATTAAATGCACTCATAAGAAATTGAAAGCCAGCAAGTATTAGCTGTATCGGAAATAAACGTCAGAAGTATATTAGCTGGTTAAACAAAAATTATTAAATATTTAATAAAAGGTATTGAACTCATAGAAGGGAAAACACAAATGCATAAAATGTGTATTTACTTCAGATTTGCACATGTTTGATGGGATTGAAGTTCCATTTTCATTCATACTGCCTTCTCGTTCCTTTGACTTTCAGCATTTGTCCCTGGCATAACTGGTTGTTCTGCCTGTTTACCCAATGCATCTTACTTGCAGTGATGAAATATTGGGAAATGAGCTGTGATTGCCAAGCATAGTCACAATTCAGAGCTAGTTTTGTTTGCTATACACCATAGCATACAATTTAGATGAAGTTGCACAGAATCAGGTTCCATTTGAAATGCTTGCTCTAATTTTACAGAAAATGAGAGGTCTGATGAATAGAATCATTAAAACTAGCTCTGGCAGGAGATCAATACCTGATAACTGCTAACAATTCATCAGACACTCATGAAATGCAGACAAGGAGTATATCACGTTAATGACTAAATAGCAACAGCTTAACTAAGATCCAAATCCACCAATTTTCAATGTTATGCAGACAAACTATTGTTCAATACTCAGAGATTACTTTCAAACTTTTATTTAATTCACACTAAAATAGACATGTGAAAGTCATTTAATCTTATAATTAACATCGTAAAAGTGATTTTAAATACCACCACTGCACAAATCCTTCAATATAAATGATTATTTCGTTCCACAATTAAAATAACCATTTTGAAGAGACTTTGCATTGACCATGACCAGATATTGCATTTTGTCCAAAGCTTTAGAGCCAGAGCACAGGACCTGAGCTTCAAAGGGGAAGTTCGCGGGTTGGTGTACATTCAAGCCTAATCTTCGGAAACAATATCTCAATATGAAAAAAAAGTTATGGTGTGAATAGACCATTCTGGGGAAGGTGGGACCAGTGGAAGAAGGACAGGTTGCCTGGGAGGGAAGTTTGCTAGAGCTCTTCGGGAGGATTTAAACTAGATTAGCAGGATCATAGAAGCCGGAGCTATGTATCTGAGGATGGAGTAGCTAGTAAACAGTCAGGTACAGCATTCAGAGAGTCCGTGAGGAGGGATAGACAGTTAATAGGGCAAAGTTACAGTCAGTGTGATGGATTGAAGTGTGTCTATTTTCATGCAAGAAAATCAGGAATAAGCATGGATCAGTACTTGGAACTGTGATGTGACCATTATGGAGACTTTGATATCACAGGAGCAGGAATGGTTGTTGGTAGTTCCAGAGTTTAGATATTTCAAAGGGATTTGGTGTGTGTGGGGTGCCGGGGTGGGGGGGGGGGGGTGCGGTGGGAAATAAAAGAGGTGGGTGAGTGGCATTGCTGATCAGAGATAGTAATACAGCTGAAAAAAGGGAGGTCATCAAGGAGGGTTTGTCCACAGAGTCAGTATGGGTGGAAGTCACCAACAGGAAAGGAGCAGTCACGTCATTAGGATTTTTTCTACAGAGCTCCCAATAGAAACAGAGACATGGAGGAGCAGAGTGGGAGGCAGATTTTGGAAAGGTGCAGATGTAACAGGGTTGCTGTCATGGGTGACTTTAACTTTCTTAATATTGACTGGAACCTCCTTAGTTCAAATAGTATGGATGGCGTAGTTTTTGTCAGGTGTGTCCAGGAAGGATTCCTGACTTGATATGTGGATAGGCTAACTAGAGGGGAGGCCAAATTGGATCTGGTGCTTGGCAACGAACCAAGCCAGGTGTCAAATCTCTCAGTGAGACAACATCATATATAGTGATCAAAACTCTCTGACCTTTACTATTGGCATGGAGAGGGATTGGAGCAGACATTTGGGAAAGTATTGAAGTCAGGAAGGAGGAACTAATGCTATTAGGCAGGAACTGGGGTGCCTAAAAGGGAACAGATGTTCTCAGGAAAATGTACTACAGAAATGTGGAGGTTGTTTCGGGAGCACTTGCTGTGAGTCATGGATAGGTTTATCCCACTGAGGCAAGGGAAGGGATTTTAGGGTGATGGAACCTTGAGTGACAAGGGATGTGAAACATCTAGTCAAGAAGAAGGGGAAGATTACTTAAGGTTGATGCGGCAATGATCAGATGGGGTTCTTGAGGATTACAAGGTAACCAGGAAGGAACTGAAGAATAGATGTAGCAGAGCTAAAAGGAGCATGAAGACGCCTTGACGGGTTGGATTAAGGAAAACACTAAGGCATTCTGTTCTTGTGTGAGGAACACGAGGATGGCCAGAGTGAGGGTAAGGCCTATCAGGGAGAGTGGAGGGAACTTGAGCCTGGAGTTGGAGAAGTTAGGGGAGGTCATTAATGAATACTTTGCTTCAGTATAAACCAGTGAGAGGAACCTTGTTTGTGAGAACAGTATGAATCAGGCTGCTATGCTCGAACAGGTTGATGTTAAGAAGGAAAATGTGCTCAAACTTTTGAAAAACATGAGGATAGATAAGTCCTCTGGGCCAGATGGGATATACCCAAGGTCACTACAGGAAGCGAGGGAAGATATTGCTGCACCTTTGGCAATGTTCTTTGCATCTTCACTGTCCAGTGAAGTAGTGCCAGATGATTGGAGAGTGGCAAATGTTATGCTCTTGTTCAAGAAAGGGAATAGGGATAATCCTGGGAATTACAGACCAGTCAGTCTTACGTCAGTTGTGAGCAAATTATTGGAGAGGATTCTGACAGTCAGGATTTATGATTACTTGGAAAACCATAGTTTGATTAGAAATAGTCAGCATGGCTCTGTAGGAGCAGATCATACCTCACAAGCCTTATCGCATTCTTTGAGGGTGTGACAAAACATATTGATGAAGGTAGAGCAGTGGATGTGGTGTGCATGGATTTTAGCAAGGTGTTTGACAATGTTCCCAAAAGTAGGCTCATTCAGAAAGTAAGGAGGCATGGAATTGGTGAAATTTGGCTATCTGCATACAGAATTGGCTGGCCCATAGAAGATAGAGGGTGATAGTAGATGGAAAGTATTCAGGCTGAAGCTCGGTGACCAGTGGTGTACCTTAGGGATCTGTTCTAGGACCTCTGCTCTTTGTGAATTTTACAACTGACGTTGTTCTGGTCGCCTCATTATGGGAAGGATGTGGAAGCTTTGGAAAGGGTGCAGAGGAGATTTACCAGGATGCTGCCTGCACTGGAGGGCATGTCTTTTTGAAGAAAAGTTGAGGGAGCTTGGGCTTTTCTCATTGGAGCGAAGAAGGATGAGAGGCGACAGGATAGAGGTGTACAAGATGATGATGGGCATAGATAGAGTGAATAGTCAGGGCTGAAATAGTTACCATGAGGAGCTATAATTTTGAGGTGATTGAATGAATGTTTAGGGGAGATGTCAGAGACAGGTTCTTTGCACAGAGAGTGGCGGGTGGTAGCAGAGTCAGATGGATTAGGGACATTTAAGCAATTCTTGGATAGGCACATGGATGATAGTAAAATGATGAGTATGTAGGTTAATTTGATCTTAGAATAGGATAAAAGGTCAGAACAACATTAAGGGCTGAAGGGCTGGTACTGTACTGTACTGTTCTATGTACACCAAAACATACATCCTGTTACTTCTTTAACATGAGTTATATTGATATCATGATTTAAGATCATCAAAATTCTAGAAATTCAGTGGTCAGGAGTTATGTTAATCTATGTCAAAGATATATTGCAAGAAATTTAATCTTGCAAATTAGATTTATTTCTGAAAATGATGCTTTACTGCGTACAAATAATTCAATCCTGATGTGATGATTGTAGAATGTAACCAATAAGTGACAAAAAGTGTGGCATGAGAAAAGCCCAGCAGGTCAGACAGCATTCAAGGAGGAGGAGAGTCAACATTTCAGGCATAAACCCTTCATCACATTTCTGGTGAAGGGCGTATACCTGAAATATTGGCTCTCCTGCTCCTTGGATGCTGCCTGACCTGCTGTGCCTTTCCAGTACCACATGTTTTGACATTGATCTCCAGCACCTGCAGTCCTCACTTTCTCCCATAACCAATAAAGTGGTCAAGTGAAGACCTGTATTTTAACATGACTTTCTTTCATCTTGCTAAGCTCATTGCTTCATCAAGGCATAGGGTTCAAACTATTGAATAGGCTGACACCATATTAGTTCATGTTATATTGTTAGAGTGGGTGACTGAATATTTGAGCAACAGGAATCTGGAGCCTGCAGCAGAGAGTCAACTAACGGAAAGAGTTTGGATTCTGTTTCTCTTATTAATAGGCATCTTCAGTTCTTGGTTTGAAGAGTTTTTTTATGTGAAGTGCTGAATGATTTTCAATGTGCAGCTCTGGGAAATGGAATTCAAATATTTTAAAAAAGAACACTCTGATTTTAGAATTTTTGTTCTATCAAATAACTTGAATTCTCCATCAGTATTTTTTTGTTGTTGCATGTAAACAGAGGTGACCAAATTGCAATTGAGATAGAAGAAAATAATAAATGATCACCAATTTGGCACAATAAACTGAAAAATAGAAGGATCATTATGTTTCTTTGCCTACTTAATGGCACATCAGTCTTACTGTTACTGAATATGCCTATTGGCATTTATTTAGAAGACTAAAATGACAGTTCTCACTTGTTGTCCTTGTCAGGATATCACTGTTATTATAAATTTAAACAAACCTATAGAAAAGATTTTTGAGAAAATTTGATGCTTATTTTTGAATGTCTTGTATTCTTTTCTAATTCTTCTTTATTATAGTGTTAAGAATTTATTTCTGTGAGTAGTTGATACAATGCTATGCAGAATTCTACTAAACTGGATTTATTACTGGGCTAGTAAATCAAAGACATGGACTACTAATCTAGATATTGTAACTGAGACAATTAAATTCAGTTGATTAAGTGTAGTATATGGTGTGCGTTTTTCTCTGACAGGGTGTTTTCCCTGACAAAGCAATGTTTCCTTTATTTCCTGTAACATAAGAAATTGATTGTGGTTATTATCTGTTGGATTCTTCAATACAACATTTATAACTACTAATTATTATGTACAAAGTTTACATTCCTCAGACATATAAGCATGTTGGTGTGGTGTAAAATTCCAAGCAGTGGAATGTGGTGAAACGGTTAAAAATTATGTCCCAATACATGTGTGAATCTAACCGGAATGGAGGTGTTGCTTAGTCCCGTGTGAATCTTCTTATCTGTATGTAACCAGAATGGAATGTGTTTTTTAGCCTTGCTCTGCTGTTATATCAGCCGGAAAAGTCTCCAGTTCGGTGAGTCTGCTCCGGGGTTACGTTTAACCGCCGAGCGTGGGTTGTTGGCAACCGCTCTACGAGAACTGACGGCTCCCAGTTTTTGTAACATGTAGAGTGAGTATAAGCCAGACCCGTTGTGCGACGCTGCGGGGAATAAAATGCCCATATTCTAGCAGTCTCGCCTCTTGGTCGTTTGTTCTGTGTCAGACTACTCTCCTACGAACCTGACCTTGAGAATTTTTTTAAAACAGTTGGCTAATAGTAAATGATTAGTTTACAACAGAGGAGCATGCTTCCAGTCCAATGACATGTTTCAATTAATCTGAGGTAAGCTGAAATATGAAATCTCAAGTCTCGTGATACAGTGATGATGTTATAGCCATGTCTCTTAAAGGTATACGTGACATACTAGCTATGAAACATAACACTGCAATGGAATTTTTTTATTTTAACAGCTAGTAATAATGACCATGAAGCTACAAGATTGTTGCCTATAAAAAAAAATTATGTGCCTCACAAACATCTTTAAGGAAATGAAATAAGTTATTTTTACCTGGCTTGTTCTTTATGTAACTCCAGACCCAGAGGAGCACTTTTGATTCTTAACTGTCCTCTGAAGTGGCCTAGTATATCATTCTTTTGTATGCAAGAAGCTGACTCACCATAAATGCAATGTGTGATGGGCAATAAATGTTGGTTTTGCCAGTGATGTGCACATACCAAGAATGAATTTTTTGACAAAGCACATTATGCAAATACAGATTAGGGCTAAAACAAGGAGAACCAGAGATTACAAGCATACCCTTGAAATTACATCTCCAGAAAACAGCATATTGCACTCAAAAGTAGAATTCCCTGAAGGGGCAGAGAGTAAATTTTCCAAAATCTACAATATAGCCTAGAACCAAACAAATGTTCTATGATCGATGTGTATTGCCTAGTATTCCGTATTGTTTTCAGTTAATTATGCTTTCTCCTATCTGCAATAACCTGAAAAGATTATGGACCTTCTTCTGTCACTGGTCCCAAATGCACAGAAAGATGGGAATTGGATACACATGAGTTATTATCTCTGTCCCTTCTTGCTGGCCTACTCTTCCTAAAGTCATGAGATGTTCATTGCTGAGGAAAGCCTCTATAATTTTAAATGACCTCTTGCATGACTATGTTTCTGATTCTCAGAATAAAATGCCTTTCTTTTTCTTCTTGCATTTCTTGCTAACATTTTTGATTACATTTGTTTTCATGTTAACAGTGTTCTCTTACCATAAATGCCCAACATCAAATGAGAATCCAATCACAGTTCTTTTCTCTACCAGGAAATTCCATTATTATGACAGTCAGACTGTCCCAAAAATATATAATTTGCAGTAAGTTGACCACAAATGTAAATGCTTTTTCCTACACTACCGTCTTCCACTTTGTCATACTTGGAACAGCTAAACTGAGGGACTTACAGGAGGACAGTGATTTCACAGAAGGAAAACTAGTGGCAAACTTATGAATGATGCATACTGGTCCATCTTAACTTATATACATCAAAGTGAAGGCCCAACATAGCCACCATTCATTTCCAAGTATTATATTGTTTTTACTGATGTTTTTCCCCCTCTGGGATGGACAACCAGTTGATGTTAACTGGAGTTGCATGATCAATTTAAACATCAATGCAGTCAGTATTATGGCTCCAATGTGACCCTTAATATTTTAAATTGCTGCGTTAATCCTGATGAGCATGGTTAATTTTGAATATAAATGATTTTTAAAAAGCTTCCAATTAACAGAAATAGCTTCAATATTTGAGGTTAAACCTTGTCCATTGTTTACTTAAGTATAATTCTTTTGAATTTCTAGTTGACAATCTTAGCTTCTCAGTAAATCAGAAGTATCATACTTTACTTATCTAAATTCATGGGTTTAAATTACAGCAGTGAATTGGGTAATAGCACAGCCATTCAGTGAGTTTTAATTGCTCAGTGTTGAGCATTCATCTCTCTAGTCACAGCTTTAAATCATGATGGAAACTATGGGCTGGTAGGAAGTTATGTGCAATTACACTTTAATTGCTTAGTGGTGAGGAATTGTCTGAGTTTAACTGACAGCTGAGAAGCCCAAGGGGCAAACAACATGCCACCTTTAATTTAGTTTTGAAGAATCTCACTCAGGCATACTCCACAAATGGACATGTCTGAAATGTCTCATGATGAACTATAGTTTTTACAGTACAGAACTTTACATCATGAAGGGGAAACTTGGTTCTGTACCATCCACGTTTTAGACACTAATCCATTCCTCACAAAAATTGACACACAAATAAAACACAGGAGCCATGCAGGTGTCTCCAAGTTTCAGTGTGAAAAATGCTTCAGGACAAGCTACTGAGATGGAATTGAATGAAGGAATAGATAAATTACGTGTCCTCTCTTATGTGAAGATTTGATAACCTATTGTCTGCAGAATGACAATGTATGATTTATGAAGAGTAGATGGTACAATGTTGATTGTACCATATGTTAGTGGTTGAATCATTGATTTTTGAGATTCTTGACTTTTCAACTTGTTTGGAATTATTTTGTCCTGGGTTGTTTCAACAATAGCTGGCTGGCAGTACTCAGCGGGAGAGAATGTGTTTTGCCTTTCTTTTCCCACAGTTGAAGGGGTGTTTGCAAACTATAACTTTCACAACACATTAATCCACACAATAGCATGTTAGGTTCCTGACACAGCCAAGCCAGAAATTTCAGTAAGTTTCTAACCCCATTTCTCTGTGTATCCTTGAAAGATTGGAAACTAGCCTGAAAGATAATGCAAGTTAATTACTCCCCTAAAGACACTTTAAAAGATTCAACACTAACAGAATGTTGAAAAAGAGTGAACTGATGCAGGAGGCAGTTTTCTCAAGGTAGCTTTTATATTTTATTTTGTTCTCTCTAATTTCTCTCCAGTTATCAAAATGTTGAATGTTCTGAGAAAAAGAAGCTCAGTCAATAAGAAATAAGCACATATCTTCAGAAGACTTCTGTAATTGTTAGTATTAATTGGTGACTTGGAATTCAAGTAATGTATTCAGTTCTATATGCCTAAAATATCACTCAACATTTAAGGATTTCATGTTGGCCTGGCATTCATTGTTGAAGCAGTTATCAAAGTAGAAAATTGGAAATTTGGCATTTTTAAAAAAGTCATCCCTGGACTCTATACATTTGTAGGTATGTGAATGAGGTCTTGGGTTCAAAGAAGATTGGGCTTACATTGCCATGTAATAATTAGATTGATGTTACTTAGATTGCTGTGTTGTTTATGTGTGTTCTGCTAAAGTTATATTTTAAATAATATAGTTTTTTTTAAGTTCTAAATTTAAGTTTCAAGACTGGTTGTTCATAAAGTCTGGTTAGAAACAATTGGGAAAATTTGAGAGTCATTTCATTGTGTTGCAAATCCAGTGACAGTGAAGCTGTTTGATTTACTTTGCTATCCTTATGTCATAAGTTTAACTTTAAGTTTATACTGTTGTTGATGATGGTGAAATCTTCTTTTCTGCTGGATATCACTTCTGCAAAGTTGCAGGCGCACACTCACAAGACTGTGGAAGTGGCACTGTGACCTGCAGAAAGGAAGAAACCTTACCACAGGAGTAATAGGTAAATCATTATTTGTTCAGTTTAAAGGTAGTCTTCAAGATCGTCCTTGTTCTTACCATCCTAGGTCTTTCTTTGTTGTAGTAGCAATTGGTGGTACATCTAATGAATCTTTTCTGGGAGGTTAAAGTCCTCCATGTTTCCAAGCCAGTGCTTTAACTTTTCTCCTGTTTTAAATGAACAGAAGAAGAAGAAAATGAGATTTCAGTTCATTACCTTCTTCCCTGAGTTTTTGATCCATTACATTAAGATTTGTCTTTTGAACCAGTTCTTCTTTTAACCAGCTTCACTGCTTTACCCACAAGTCAATGCCTATGGTACCGCCCACATACCAGCTGATGCATGAGCCTATCATCCCAGGCTGTCAATTTGTCTGCATTGACAAGTTGAAAATAATGGAGTGCATATATCTCACCCTTCCTTAAAATAAGCTGAGAATACTGTTGCAGATAATCTCCTTTGGTGAAATAGACTTTGTTGGGGGTGTTGGAAGTAGAAAGATTTGGGAGTGTTGTAGCATAAGGGGTTAAAATCTAGTATGTAGTAGCTCAATTACATCAATGATGCCAGATTGCATTGAACTCGGACCTAAAAAAGAATGTTCTAAGGAAATTGTGCTGTATCATGCCACTTTTATATAGTGAATAAATGTCCACGTTTATGCACCAGCATGGTGTCCAACCTTCATATCTCAAGCACCGACAACCTGCTTGTGATATTTATATAGATACAGATCCATGTACTGTATGTTGCCAGTGTGTAGGGTTTTGAAATTGTAAGGGAACACAGGAAGCCATTGTAACATCACATTCCAAGTTTTCATAACATATCACTAAATATCAAAGGCAGGTTAATCTGCCAGGGTTTGGGAGGGAGAGAACAATTAGAGGCCAAAAGTCGCTATGGCTCACCACACAGGACTGTGAGTAGAAGCTCATTTCAGATTTAAAATGCTACATTTATTGCGAGTTATAACGAAGCTAAAAAATGTACCTGGCTTGTGTTACAGGAAAGACTTGAAGTTCTTTTTCAACTTGAAGGATAGTTCTGGGGTTTGACATTACCAGGCTGAGAAATCAAAAGAACAAATACACACCTTTAGGACCACAGGATCTTTTTGGACTGATTTCATGAGAATTGAATGTTTACCTAAAGGAGATTGTCATGTATATATATGAACTGTGTTCCTTCAGTTATCGGAAAATGAAAAAGTGGCATGTTTCTGCGATCTAAAGTATAAGCTGTCAACAGAGTATTCAGTCAATAGATTTTTTTAGATTTCTGTTATAGTAAATGTCTTAACTTGTGCAATCTTCTTGTGTCATTGGTTCAGTTATTAACTGAATGTTCAAAGCTTGTTTTCAAAGTTGTTGATCTTGAAGGAGGTTTTATTAATGTGACAAATTGCTTAAAGGACAGGCACACCTCCCACACTCAAAACTCACCAGTGTGATTTAACAGGGATCTAGAATGACTTGCAATTGAGGTGCTGGATTATTTCGTTGAGCAGCTGGTGCGAATACACTTAGTTTGGAAACTTCTGATAATTTTCTAACATTTCAGTGGAGAGATTGGGCTAATGTTGAAATGAATTCCTGCAAAAAGGAAGTTGCTTCCAGAAATGGGTAGCCTGAAAGGCTTCCTCTTGGAATGGTACATGACTTGAAGAACAAAGAAAGGCTGTGTGGAGCAGAACATTTTGCTAAAACAGGGAGGAGGTGGGGAAGAAGGGCTATGTTCAAACAGAGTCTTTAGGGAAGAATTCTTTGAGCTAAGCTTCTGTGAAGATCAATACATGTCCTAGCTTCACTAAAGAAGTTGTGACAGAAAGTGAGCAATTACTGCAAACAGAACTGCAGTGTCAAAGGAGGGCATGGACCACATTTGCTGTGGCTGTCAAGCTGGCAGCAATTCAAATGTTTTACGAGCCTGGCTGCTTCCACTTGATTGTTGGAAGTATAAAACAACCTCTCAAAATTTATAGTACCCTGCCACATACATTGCTACATAAAGGAGATCTCTGAGCCTCTTGATTGAAAGGTAGAATATTTCATCTCATTCTAGCTTTCAGGAAATGAGAAGATGGACCAAGCACAAGGGTTTACTCAGATTGCAGGGTTCCTTAATGCCATCATGGTGCCATTGACTCTCTGCTTATTTCTCTTTTGCTTGTGTTTTGTGAACTTGATTATTTTTCAACTCAAATGTGATTTCAGTCCCTCAATGTGCAATTGGTACTTGATCACAAATAATGCATCACCCAGAAAGTATGTCCATTTTTTTCTGGTGATAGTAATCATTCCTTCATTCTCTCCAGTGACACTAGCACTATCTCCTTCATAAGGTTTCAATCATACAGGTGTCATTGTTCTCAACCAAGATTTGCCACAGTCTGCTATCTGCCAGCTTTCCTTCAGCTATGCAAAATGTGGGTTAGCAACACATGCAATTACAAATCTGTTAGGAGTTTTTTTACAATCTCCCAATAAGTAGTCAACATCCAGTAATTGACAATTTCATTGGCTACAGCATAAATTGCTCCCTGCAATGATTTTATGCATTTACTTTCAAATTGATCAGGATACTTTATTGACAGCTATATTACGTTCTATCTAAATCAATTTAGATCAGATTTGTCTAATGTGTTGTCTATTTCTTTCTTCAATCCACAATGCTATGCAGCCACTTTAATGCTGTCTCTCTGTTTTCCCCTTCCTTCTATCCTTTTTTCCATCCCTTTTGGATGCTGCAGATATCCTTAGGTCATTATCAAACACTCAAAGGCAGCTTCTGAGAAGATTAAAGAATTGGAGTTCCCAAATTGTTGCCTTTTACATAACATGCTATTGCTTAATGACTTCAAGTCAAAGTTTAACTGATAAAACAAATTTTAAAAAAAGGCTCTTGTGAAGTCAGTTTCTCTGCAATTTAAAAGATACAACTTCTGATGTTTGTAATCACTGTCAATTTGTGTCAGTTTCTTATGGATTCCAAAATCACTTTAGCCAACTGAATGAACATTTTTTAAACAAGTTCAGCAAGTGGTTTTACCATGATTTGGAGGCCGGAACCAGATGAAAAGTACAAAAGATGTGACCCATTTTGATTGAGAACAATGACTACTATTGGGGTTCTGTTTTGAAAATGTCTTTGTTTTTTAGAATAGACCATGAATAATTCAGAGTTATTTGAAGAGTGATGTTTAAGATTTTGAGATTAAAATCCTGAATCTAAGAAAAGGAAACTGCAGTGGATTGAGACACGAGCTGACCATAATAAATTGGGGAATGTTTCTTAAAAGGATGACAGCGAATTGGCAATGGCAAGTATTTAAAGAGCACCTTGACGGTCCACAATAACATTTCTTCCCTGTCTGGCACAAAAATAAAATGGGAACGTGGCCCAACTATAGCTAAAAAAGGAAATTAGAGATAGAAGCAGATCCATGGAAGGGCATACAAATTGACTATAAAAACCGCAGACCTGAGGATTGGAGGCATTTTAGATTTCAGCAGTGGGAAGACAAAGGTATTGATTAAGCAGGGAAAAATAATGTTTGAGAGTAAGCTTGCTGGTACATGCAAACTGATTATAAACGCTTCCGTAAGTATGTGAAGAAAAAAAGATCACTTAAGACAAATGCAGAACACCTATATTCAGGAACACAGGAAATCATAATGGTGAACAAAGTGATTGAAGAGTAATTAAATACATATTTTTGATTCTGTCTTCACAAAGGAGATCATAAATAATGTCCAAAAATGCTGGGGAACACAAGGTCAAGTGAGAGGGAGAATCAGAAGGAAATCAGCATTAGTAGGGAAATGTTGTTAATGAAATTAATAGGACTGAAGGTCCAGAAATCCTTAGAGCCTGATATTCTAAATCCAAGAGTTCTTGAAGAAGTGACTCCTGAAATAATGGATACATTGATGGTCAACTTTCAAGATTCTATATACTCTGAAACATTTCCTATGAATCGAAGCGTACTAATGCAACCCCACTATTTAAAAATGGAGATTGAAGGAAAATAAGGAATTATAAATCAGTTACCTGACATTGGCAGTAGGGTAAATGCTGGAGCACATTATAAAATATTTATTATCAGAGCACTTGAAAAACAGTGACAGTACTGGATAGAGTTAGCATGCGTTTATGAAAGGTAGATCATGTTTGACAAATCTGCTGAACATTTTTGAGAGTATAACTAGTAGAGATAATAAAGGGGAGCTAGTGGATGTGATTCGCTTGAACTTGCAGAAGTCTAGGAATAGGATAGTGAACTGGCATTTCTTTGACATTTGTCTTCACCCTTTTCCTTCAGTTCCCTAATGAATGTTGGGGTCCCTTGTCCTCAATTTCCACACACCCCAGCCTCTATAATCCAAGGGTCAATGTCTGCTATTTCTGTCACCTCCAGTGGATGCCACCATCAAACACCTCCTCCTATTCCCCTGCATTGTCAGCTTTCCACAAAAACCGTTCCTAACGACACCTATGTGGTGAAGCAATTACTTATTTTTACTTCTTTCAATCTAGTCTGCTGCTATTACCACCCAGAGTGCAGTCTCCACTATATTGCTGAGACCAAATGGAGATTGGGTGACTGCTTTGTGGAACACATTGACTTTAACTGCAAAAATAAGCCTGACCTTCTAGTCACTAGCCATACATTGAGAGAAAGAGAAGAGATTGAAAATGGGCGATTAATTCAAGATGGAGGCTTACATGTAATAATAAGGTCAGAATCTGATGGATCTGAAATTCCCATGGATATTTATATGCAGGGATGGCCTTAAAATCACACAAAAGAATTAGCAATCCCTTAATCTTTTGTTCTGGGGCATCTTTACCATCTATTCCACTTGCTCTCCTCCCCATTTCTTCTATAGCAATAAGTCTTTCACTTTTCCAGTCCTTTCAGATCCAAAAAAGAGTCATTAAAACACTCACGCTGTTTCTTTCTGCATTGATGGTACCAAACCTACCAAAATTCTTAAACCACTTGTAGTTTAATTTCAGATCTCCTGCATTCAAAGTATTTTGCTTTCATTATAATGGAATCTGCTCAGCAGGTGTTGTTTCCAAGACTATCAACAAGAATATGAATTTGTTTTATTTTGACAAATGTTAGTTTTTAAGATATTACTTATTTAAATGGATATTCAAGTAAAACGTGTTTATTTGACAGATTTGTCAGTTGTTAAGATTATAGTTTTATTTTGATGAGAATTCATGTTTGTTCATTTTGACAAATTTATGAGCTTCTCAAAGACATTCCAGATGTCATTCTAGGAACAGTGAATTATGTTTATAAAGAAGACTGGGTGAATTGGTTGAACTAGAATGGTGTTAGGCACTGAGAGGATGGGGGCATTTGATGAGGATTAAGGCTAAAAAGAGGATGTGTAGTTTAGAGGACAAAACAGGGGTTATTGGTGAAGGTTAAGTGGTGGTGGGAGTAAAGATTAAGGGGGCTTCAATCTGATTCCATAACTGGCCCAATATTCCAGCAAATGATAAAGGACATTTTACCCTGTCTTTCCTTATAATTCTCGTGCCAATTTAAGAGTGACCCAAGATGAGAGCAGGAAAGCTAAGAAAAACAAACAGCAAGAGAATGACAAGATAATTTAATACATACAACACAAAAGTATGATAGCAGGTTTTGAATTTACTGCTTGATATCAAATGGAAATCTTTGAATAATACATAATTTGTAAAAATCTAGAGCAGTGAGAGATTGAACAAATTGAGGAGATAAAGTATTGTTTAAAAAGTCAATCCAGAATGACAAAGTATGTGATGGAGACTGTGATGTCTGGCTGAGACAAATATTTATATTTAATAACCTAACATAAGTATAATATTTTTTGTCAATAAGCTGTAATACTTTATTCACCTATTACAGTAGAGAGCCAGATAATACAATCTACATCCACACAATGTTGGTTCAAGAATGATGGCAATGGTAATCTTTAAGGATGACAAGACATTTTGAATGTCATGAAGCAAAATGTTATTGTGAATTTAACAGTAGCAAGATCAATGTAACTGAGGACAAAGTCAAGAATATATCTGTACCAAAGTTCAAAATAGTATACTGTACACGCAGGATGTACAAGTAAATATGACCAGTGATGCTGGATTCCAGAAAGCACCAAAGAGACTGCTGAAATTTTGTTTTAATTGTTCATGGGATGTTAGTGTTTCTGGATAGGCCAGCATTGATTACACATCTCTAATTGTTCTACATAAGATGGTGATGAGCTGAGTTCTTGAACTGCAGAAGTCCTTGGCATCTAGCTATATCCACAGAACTGTTAGGAATGGTTTTTCAGGAGATTGGCACAGCAACTATGATGGACTGGCAATATACTCAAAGTCAAGATTATGTGTAGCTTGGAGGTGAACATAAATGTGGTGGTGCATCCTTGCTTCTGCTGACTTGTCCTTCAAGGTGGTAGAGGTTTGAGCTTAAAAGCTGCTGTTGAAAGAGCTTTGCTGAGTTATTGCACTGCATCTTGTAAATGATACATAACATTGTCACTGTGCATCAATGCTGAAGGAGATGAATGTGGAAGCTGATGGATGAGCTGCCATATCCTTGTCTCGGATAGTATTGAACTTCTGGGGTGTTTTAGCAACTTGATTCATTCAGGCAAATGGAAAATATTCCATTGCACACAATCCTTGTGCCTTGCAGATTGTTAGGCAGAAGTGAGGACTGCAAATGCTGGAAACCAGAGTTTGTGGACTTCACCAGTTTCCTCATTTCCCCTCCCCCCCACCTTACCCCAGTTCAGCACTGTCCTCATGACCGTCCTACCTGCCAATCTCCCTTCCGGATGCTGCCTGACCTGCTGTGCTTTTCCAGCACCACTCTAATCTAAACTCTTGCAGATTATTGACAAGCTTTGGGGAGACAGGAGGTGAGTTACTGTCTTCAGAAGTCTTGACATCTGACACACTTTTGTTGTCATATAATTTATACGGCAGTCCAGTTCAGTTTGTGGTCAATGGTAATCCTTAGGATGTTGAGAATGGGGGATTCAGTAACATTAATGCCATTGATTTCAGTTTGTCACATGAATCATTCAGCATTAACTAAAAATATTTATTCAAAGCAAATAGGAGGATTTGTGATAACATTTCCATTTCCAGCTGATTCCAGTAAATTCCACCAAGGCAATTATTTAGTGACCAATTATTTAGATGCAGCATGGTCGCTGTAGTTTAGATTAGAGGCAAAAATTACTAGAGTTGTAGATTCATATAACATGGAAACAAACCCTTTGGTCCAATGAGTTTACAAACTAAACTAGTCTCATTTGTCTGCATTTGACCCATATCTTGCTAACCCTTTTCTATTCATGTACCTGTCCAAATGTCTTTCAAATATTGTAACTGAACTTGCATCAATCACTTCCTCTGGCAGTTCATTTCAACTACGAACCACCTTCTGCATGAAAGAGTAACCACTCAGGTCACTTTTAAATCATTCTCTTTTCACCTTAACATTTTTCCCTCTAGTTTTGAACTCCCCTACCCTTTACTATTCACCTTATCTATGTCCTTCATGATTTTATTAACCGCTGTTAGGTCACCCCTTAACCTCCTATGCACCAGTGAAAAAAGTCCCAGCCTACCTAGTCCCTCCTTATAACTCAACCCTCCAGTCCCAGTAACATCCACGTAAATCTTTTCTGCACCATCTCAAATTTAATAATATCTTTCCTATTGCAAGGTGACCAGAACCTTACACATATTCCAAAAGTAGTCTAACCAATGAGGAGAAAGTGAGGACTGCAGCTGCTGGAGATCAGAGCTGAAAATGTGTTGCTGGAAAAGCACAGCAGGTCAGGCAGCATCCAAGGAACAGGAGAATCGACGTTTCGGAATTCCTGAAGAAGGGCTTATGCCCGAAACGTCGATTCTCCTGTTCCTTGGATGCTGCCTGACCTGCTGCACTTTTCCAGCAACACATTTTCAGCTCTGATCTCCAGCGTGGTCTAACCAATGTCTTGTACAGCCACAACATGACGTCCCAACTCCTGTACTCAGTGCTCTGAGAAATGAACTAGGCAGAAGTGGATTCTGCAGATGCTGGAAATCCTGATGAAGGACTTCTGCCTGAAACATCGATTTTCCTGCTCCTCGGATGCTGCCTGACCTGCTGTGCTTTTGCAGCACCACTCTAATCTATGACTCTGAGAAATGAAGGAAAGCATGCTAAATGGCTTCTTTCCCACACTGGCCAGCTGTGATCAACTTTCAAGAAACTATACAGTTGAGCCCCTTGGTCTCTGTTTATCAGTCCCCAGAGTCTGACTACTGTCTATATGGATTTTAGCAAGGCCATTGACAAGGTTCCGTATGGTAGACTGGTTAGTAAAGTTAGGTCACATGGGATTCAGGGAGCGCTTGCTAATTGGATACAAAATTGGCTTGACAGTAGGAAACAGAGAATTGTGGTGGAGGATTATTGTTCATACTCTTTGCCAGTGACCAGCCGTGTTTGCAGGGATTGGTGCTGAATCCGTTGTTTGTCATTTAATGTTTTGGATGAGAATATAGGAAGCATGGTTAGTAAGTTTGCAGATGACAACAAAATTGGTGGTATAGTGGACAGTGAATCAGGTTATTTAAGAATACAAAGGGATCTTGATTAATTGAGCCAGTGGGCCAATGAGTGGCAGATGAAGTTTAATTTAGATAAATGAAAGGTGTTGCTTTTTGGTAAGATGAACAAGGGTAGGAATTATTAATAAGCACAGGATTTGTTACTTATTACATGGCTTTTCAATCCTAATAATCTGAAACAAAACCAGCTGGCTCTTTGTTGGGGAATGGGACTAGGATAACAACAACACCTGCTACCTACTCCCAATCTTATTGTGCTGCATTTGCATATACAGATTGATTGCTGTGTAGCCAGCATTAAATACTTGATCAGTGATAAGAATTGTTGGATTTGTATTTTGAAAGAGATGACACTGGTTCAATTCTGTATTGGAAAACAGAAGCAATATCAAAGAAAATACCAATGATATCAATAAAGGCGGTAAGGTAAGTAATTGCAAGTGAAAATATGCTTTTTACTGCTGCAGCATTATGAACTTTATTCAAATAAATGCAAAATACTGCAGATGCTTGAAATGTGAAACAAATGTGGAGATTGTTGCAGAAACACAGCATACCTGGTGCCATCTACGAAAGAGAGAATCAGAGTTAGCGCTTAAGTTTATTCTGAAGAAGAGTCACATCAGATTTAAAATGTTAAACCTGTTTCTTTGTCCACAGATGCTGCCAGACCTGTTGAGTTTCTCCAGCATTCTTTACACTTGTCTAGTATATCATTCAATCAAATAAGTTTTTGTGTCACGTTCATAGCTGTGAATATACTCCACATTAAGCTAAAAACAAAGAGCAAAATATGGGAAAACGATGCAAAAGGTTAGTGAAGAGCAACTAGCTTTTTGACATATGACATAAGTAGGGAAAAGGTTTATAAGCCCAGTTGCATGATAGTTGAGAAAAGCTCCACACATTTCTGAATATATCCAAAAGGCCATATGGAGGTATTGTTGTCATTCTGCTTGACACATAAAAACTAGGAGCAGGAGAAGGCAATTCAACTCTTCAAGCATGCTTCAGCATTTGATATGATCATAGCTGATCTCATCTCAGTCGCACCTCCACTTTCCTGCCCATTCCCCATGATCCTTTAACCCATTATTAATTACAAATCAGTCTATCTCCTCCTTAAATTAATCAATGTCACAGTGTCCACTGCACTCTTTTTTAGTGATTTCCACAGATTCACGACTGTTTGAGAGAAGTAACTTCACTTCATCTCTGCTTTAAATCTACTTTTCATATCTTAAAACTATGACCTCCCAATCTAGATTGCCTCAAAAAAGGAGACATCCTTTCTATGTTTACTTTGTCAATCCTATTTAGCACCTCATATACCTTAATTAAATCTCCTCACATTCTTCCAAACTCTAGACAGTAAAGGCTGAAGCTATTCTATCTCTCTTCACAAGGCAAGCTTTTCGTCTCTGCAATCAATTCAGTGATTGTCCCCTGAACTGCTTCTAATACAATTACATTCCTCTTAAAGTAATGACATCAAAACTGTAAGCAATACTCCAGGCATGGACTTGCTATTACCTTGTACAGTTGCAGGAACACTTCCATGCATTTATACTAATCTTCTGGCATTAAATGCCAAATTTGCATGTCCCTTCACAATACCTGATGTCATAGAGTCATAGAGTCATAGAGATGCACAGCATGGAAACAGACCCTTCAGTCCAATCCATCCATGCTGACCAGATATCCCAACCCAATCTAATCCCACCTGCCAGCACCCGGCCCATATCCCTCCAAACCCTTCCTATTCATATACCCATCCAAATGGCTCTTAAATATTGCAATTGTACCAGCTTCCACCACATCCTCTGGCAGCTCATTCCATACACGTACCACCCTCGGCATGAAAAGGTTGCCTCTTGGGTCTCTTCTAGTTCTGGACTCCCCGATCCCAGGGAAAAGACTTTGTCTATTTATCCTATCTATGCCCCTCATAATTATGTAAACCTCTATAAGGTCACCCCTCAGCCTCCAATGCTCCAGGGAAAACAGCCCAAGCCGGTTCAGCTTCTCCCTGCAGATCAGATCCTCCAACCCTGGGAACATCCTAGTAAATCTTTTCTGAACCCTTTCAAGTTTCACGACATCTTTCTGATAGGAAGGTGACCAGAATTGCACGCAATATTCCAACAGTGGCCTAAACAATGTCCTGTACTGTCGCAACATGACCTCCCAACTCCTGTACTCAATACTCTGACCAATAAAGGAAAGCATACCAAACACCTTTTTCACTATCCTGTCTACCTGCGACTCCACTTTCAAGGAGCTATCAACCTGCACTCCAAGGTCTCTTTGTTCAGCAACACTCCCTAGGACCTTACCATTAAATGTATAAGTCCTGCTAAGATTTGCTTTCCCAAAATGCAGCAACTCCATCTGCCACTTCTCAGCCCATTGGCCCATCTGGTCAAGATCCTGTTGTAATCTGAGGTAACC
>NC_057716.1:70520347-70533571 GCF_004010195.1 Chiloscyllium plagiosum | reverse complement strand
ATTTATCTACTTTTAACCGTTTCAAGACATCCAGCACTTCCTCCTCTGTCATCTGGACATTTTGCAAGATGTCACCATCTATTTCCTGACAGGCTATATCTTCCATATCCTTTTCCACAGTAAATACTGATGCAAAATACTCATTTAGTATCTCCCCCATTTTCTGTGGCTCCACGCAAAGGCCACCTTGCTGATCTTTGAGGGTCCCTATTCTCTCCCTAGTTACCCTTTTGTCCTTAATATATTTGTAAAAACTCATTGGATTCTCCTTTATTCTATTTGCCAAAGCTATCTCATATCCCAGTTTTGCCCTCCTGATTTCCCTGTTAAGTATACTGACCTACATAAAAGTTTTCCTTTTTAATACTCATAGAAACTTTTGCAATCTGTTTCTATACCTTGCACTAATTTTATTTATCATTTACCTTTGCTCATTTTATGACTTTTTGAATAACCCTTTGTTGATCTTTAAAGGTTTCCCAATTTTCCAGCCAATCATTCACCTTTGCAATATGTAACGTCTTAGTTTTTGTTTTTAACTTCTTTGCTTAATCATGGATGTGTTTCCTCTTCTTACTGCCTTTTTTTTCTGGGATATATTTCATTTGGAAACAATTGAGTGTCTCCTTAATTGATGAGCACCTGCCACTGCTCATCAAGTCCTATCATTTAATGTCCCTGCCCAATCTGCTAGGACAAGGGCCAGATCTGTCTGCACACCTTTGCAAATATCTTTGTTTAACACCAGAACACTAGTGTGGGACTCCAAGTTTTCACCCATCAACAGCTTTTGAAACTCTAATATGCTATGATCATTCTTCTTTCGAGGATCCTTTATTATGTGATCATTTATCCCATCTCATTACACAACACTAAATCCAGAACAGTCTGCTCCATGATTGGTTCCCCAACATATTGCTGCAAGAAGCAATCTCTAATAAATTCAATGAACTCTCTCTTGAGGTCACCATTGCCAGCTTGATTAATGCATTCTGTAACCATATTAATATCATGATTATTGCTGTAGCTTTTTATACAAATCCTCCCCCCCCCCCCAACTCGTATTTTGTGGTTGCCACTATGTCCCACTATGGGACTGCTGTTTGGGAATTTCGGGATCACACATTTCCATTTCTTATTTCTATCCAGAATGACTCTATGTCCTGATTTCCAGTGCTGATATAATTTCTCACTGCAGCACTGATCTCCCCCTTTACTAATAAAGCTACACCATTTCCTTTTCCTTCCTGTCTTTTCATCTAAAAAGACGGAGTAACCTTAGAAATTCAATTCCCAAACTTGGTCTCCCTGCAAGCACGTCTCAGTAACTGTCACCAAATCATACTAGATTAGATTACTTACAGTATGGAAACAGGCCCTTCGGCCCAACAAGTCCACACTGACCCTCTGAAGAGCAACCTGCTCTGACCTATTCCCCTACATTTACTCCTTCACCTAACACTACGGGCAATTTAGCATGGCCAATTCACCTAACCTGCACATTTTTGGACTGTGGGAGGAAACCGGAGCACCAGGAGGAAACCCACACAGACACGGGGAGAATGTGCAAACTCCACACAGACAGTTGCAGGAGGCAGGAATTGAACCCGAGTCTCTGGAGCTGTGAGGCAGCAGTGCTAATCACTGTGCCACCATGCCACCAATGCCACTAATTTGCCTTTATTTACACTCTTATTTTATTCATTATTTTTATTCTGAATGCTTCTTGCATTCAGAACCAAAATCTTTAAGTTTGTTCAAATATCAAATTCCCCTACTCATGTATGAGTCCTTAGTGTGATACAATATTCTCACATTCTGAGCCTTTTATTTTCTGGTTGCAATCAGACTCATCACTAACCTGTGTTCCAGCCTTCTCCTTTAACTGTGATTTTTAACATTTTCTATGCAACTGAAATACCCAACACACCACTCCATCTATTTTGGTTAAAGCCCTATTTACAGCCAGAGGTATGCAATTTGCCAGAAATAGTTCCAATATGATGCAGATGGACCTCATCCTAGCAGAAGAGACCACGCATGCCCCAGTATTAGTACCAATATCCCATGAATTCAAATCCATTTCTCCCACACCAATGTTTGAACCATGCACTTGCCTGTTTTACTTATTGAGCTTTTGTCAATTAACCCATTCTCAGGTAGTAATCTAGAAATTTCTATTTGTATTAGTTCTGCTTTTTAAAGTACCAAATATACTTGTGTAACAGTCTAATTTTTTAGACTATTTTAAAGGTTCAATTGACAGGTCGACTGTTACACAAGCACTAGTTTTGAGGGGCTGAAATTCATGCTGCTGTTCAAAATACCATATTAATAGCAGAAGTCAATTTGATCGCTCAACTAATCCCGGGTAAAGAAGGAAAACACAATGAATTACGATAAAGGGAATTACAGGATAGAAGCGAGAATTATTGATATGAATTATTGATAGTAAATTTTATTTATACATAACGGCACGAAAATTTAACATGCCAAAGAATCATTGAAATCCTGCAAAATCACACTGTTCAACATTGTTATGGCCTGGTATAATGGGACACTTAAATGAAACATTTATTAAATTCTGAAAGTGTAAGTGTCTTGAACATTCCCACCAAATTCTTCCATTTCCCTCCCATTTACTCTCATATGTAACTTCAGCAACATTAACAAATTTGTCAAAGAATTAAAGATATACATAGCTCATATAGCTTACTTTTATTCAGATATAATGGCACAATTAAAATGATTAACTTTTTAACAATATTAATGTTTGGATGTACAGTGAACAAAGTGTGATAAGTACTGATAGACGTAGTATTGGTCTGAATGAATCAATCAATCAAACCAAATGGGCTAAGTTGAGTTTTGAATGAACGAATAGAGACGCAATATAGTAAACAAAGAGCGATGAGTAGAGTTACCGATACGAATGAATGAATGCGATTTTAAGTGGGTTAATGGGAACATGCAGTTTCCTTTGTCAAAGGTTTATAATGTGATATAGTAGGGGTGACTTTTACAGGAAATAGATAGAAAATACAAGCTTTTTGGCCAAAAATAAGGGGTCGACTTTTACATGAGATCGACCTTTACATAAATATATTCAGCAGCTCCCAGCTGCTCATATTCCCTTTTCGTTAGAGGCAGAACCTCTTTCATTATTCTACCTGTATTGTTGGTATCAATATGGACCACAACAACTGCATCTTTCCCTCCCATTCCAAGTTCCTCTGCAGCCCAGATGAGATTTCCTGAAGTCAGCCACCAGGCAGGCAGCACAGTCATTGGGTGCTTCGATCTTGGCCACAGAAATCAATGTCCATTCCTCTGTCTGTACTATTGCCAATTATAATTACCATTCTCTTTTCTCTCCTCCTCTTGAATAGCTCCCTGTACTAAGGCCAGTTTGCTCATCCTCCCTACAGTCCCTCATTCTCTTCCACGCAGGGATCAAGAATCTAAACACTGAGACTCCTGCAGCACTATGTCCTACATCCCTGCACCTGCTATGCTCATAGTCACACCCTCTTGGCCCCAATCACTGACATAATTTGAGGCAGTTAATCTATGGGGTGTGACTGTCTCATGAAACACAGTGTTGAGATTTGACATTTTAGGCTGGAGCCCTTCAACAGGATGCTGCCTGACCTGCTGTGCTTTTCCAGCAACACACTCTCAACTCTGATCTCCAGCATCTGCAGACTTCACTTTCTCCTCGTGAAACACAGTGCCCAGTAGCTCTCCCCTTCCCTGAAATGTCACAGTGTTCGAAGCTCAGACTCCAGCTCATTAAGGTAAAAACAAGGACTGCAGATGCTAGAAACCAGAGTCTAGGTTAGAGCGGTTCTGGAAAAGTACAGCAGGTCAGGCAGTATCCGAGGAGCAGGAAAATCGATGTTTCGGGCAAAAGCCCTTCATCAGGGCTTCTGATTAAGGGCTTTTGCCCGAAACATCGATTTTCCTGCTCCTCGGACGCTGCCTAACCTGCTGTGCTTTTCCAGCACCGCTCTAATCTAGACTCCAGCTCATTAACTCTGAGCCAGAGTTTCTCAAGTAACTAACGCTTGCTACACGTGAGGTCACTGTGGACCACAGTTGGATCCACCAGCTCCCACATCATACAGGTACAACACATTGTCTGGCCCTACATCTGTATTTGATTTATTTCATTCTTAATTTGTTTTTTTTTTAATTTCTCACTGGTATTTTAGTTTTTGTTCTGTAACATGTTTCTATTCATTACCTTTAAACTGAAAACAAAACAAGTTTTAAAAAATGTGCTAACAATGCCAGAAAACAAAGGCAATGAATTTTAAGGTTTTAATGGGTGGTGCCCATTTGCTTGTGAGTACCCTATACCCTGGTGAGGTTTGTAGTATTATATACAATGGAGAGAATAGCAGTTATCACAGAGTTCAGAGTATGCAATTTACATTACAGCATGGCAAAATCGTCATAAGACTGCACAGTCTATTTTCATCCTTTGTCTCCTCCAACAGATGGGGTTCAGAAAACAACCTGCAACCAGATGGGAACATTGTCACACCTATCACAGTCTTTTTAATAGAAACAGTAGAAAGGGAAAAAAATTGGAATTTGAAAGAGCAAGAAATATGGCGACTTATTAAAGGGGGGTGAAAAATTTCAATGTTGAGATGCAGAGATAACGTCAGCAGTCTGTTTGCAAGCTGTCTCGCATCGCAGCAGCCTGTGGCAGATTTATCCTAAAACATTTGCATGATATGAATACTTATGAGAGTGAAAAAATTAAGTCTTACCTTCAAAATAAAGTCACTGGTTCGCAAGGAACCAAAAGCTGATGATTGTTTAAAGTGCTGTTGTGTGGATGTTCATTGGATTTCCTTGTTGAACTAAAGGTACAAATGAGGTGAGCAGGAAACAAAAATACTTGTCTTGAGGATCTAGACTGGCAAGAGTAAGTCAGTGATGGGGAGTGTTGTGGGATGGAGTTAGAGGCATGGAAGTTTGCGAGAGAGTTCCAGGAAATGACACGGGGTGGAAGTCAGAAGCATAGTGAAGCGAAATGGGAAAAGCCTGTTCTGAATGTTGGAAGTTGGGGATGAAGTATAGGCAGCCAGTCAAGGTTCAAAAATGAGGGACCTGAAAAGCGGTCGATGCTATCCAAATATGTCTCCAAATCAAGATGTTAACTTATAAAGTTAATACAGGATTTTGAATTCTCTTACAATATTTAGTCTATCCTTGTTGAGATTAATCTCAAATGATGTTGTTTGTAATCCACAGAAGAGAGGCTCAGCTAAGCTTACAAACTCAGCCAGGCTCCACAGAAATGCAAGTATAACACTGGACACTAATATGAATATTCAATAAAGAGTGAGTGTAAAAACACAACATTGTTTCTTCCCCAGTAAACAAAATATCCTTAATTCCCATGTAATAATGAATATTTGTCAACTATGAAGTATTAGTGCATTTAGTTCTCAGGTTTAGCTAGTCTCAACAAAAATGTTGATACACACATGAATAAAGTGAAACCAATGCTATGTAAAACTTGTGGATGTGCAATTTCATTTTGAAGAACACCCATACTTTTATTAAGTCTTATATAGATGGCAAAGTAATTGGCAGGAAAGTGAACATACTGAATTGAGAAGGAGCTTCTTCACCCAGAGAGTTGTAAATCTATGGAATTCTCTACTCAGTGAAGTAGTTGACACTACTTCAGGAAACATTTTTAAAACTGAAATAGATTTCTTTTGAACAAAATAAGAATTTAGGGATATGGTGAGAGGGCGGGTAAGTGGAGCTAAATCCATGAAAAATCAGCCATGATTTTATCAAATGGCTGAGCAGGCCCAAAGGGCCTGTGGGCCTACTTCTGCTCCTAGTTCTTATGCTCTTATATTATATTCACAGACTTCCTTTTTGACAAGGAGATGCTGTAACAGACTGCCCGTAAATGTAGCACTGTCATCTGGGGATAGGTTTCACCTACTACTAAATCAAATGTATTTTTCATAAGGTTGGCATTTAATATTTTAATTATAGTCACAAGGAAAGCAGTATAAAGCAGGAAAGTGAAATGGTGTATAGTTCTGGTTTCAATGTCAGAAATGACATGCTGTTGAGAAAATCTCAGCCACTGTGTGTAATTCTCTTATGCAGTAGTGTAAATGCTGCAAAGACTTCACATGTTAAAAAAGGTCCTATTTTCTGCTGTTTAAGAATGGGATGACTGTCCCAGGTTGGGCATTGATTTACGCTGGGTTATCTATTCTCAGCCATACATAGTTAGCAATACAATTAGAAAATTACAGTTAGAACTCTTGGACAAAGAGTTTCTTTCCAGATTATACTGAGGGAAATTATGCATCTGTGTCTGTTTGGTGATAATAGTACTGGAGTCAGTCATCTTGGCCACAATGGTCAAATAACTCATGAAAACTTTCACTGCAGCTATATAATTGCTTTAGGAGCATTGGTAAACTATCTATATCAATGGAATCATATTCAGTGAGTGTTGACACCATCAGGACAGAAGCAAATTGAAAAAGATATAATAATGATTGTTGTTTTAATTATGGTTATCATACAGTTTAGGGAATGTTTGATGTTTGATGAATAAGGAAAACTTGATTTGTTTTATGTAGATAAGTAGATAAATAAGCAATTCAGACATAAATAACAATATCTCTTGCAAATAAATTTTATTTATGTCCACTTTTTCACTCAAAACCAATGTTCCTGTTTCATGTTAACTTGATTGGTGTTGGTGTTTATAATGGTAGTGATTAACAATGCTTATATATTAGTTGCGCGACACCGAAGGTCATTATTTCCTGGAAGTGAAATCTATACAACTGTGATAGAGATTATAGAGATTAGTAGTCTGCATTGGAGGTCATGGGTAAATTTATTCAGACAATGTGACGGTAGCAGCCAAGATAGCTTGAAACGCTTTGTACCTTGGAAGAGATTACATTTACTTCAGATCATGTTTACCCTGTTCATTTGCTGTTATTGGATTACCAAGCTGATACATGTGTTATGGTTTTCCTTCAGGCAGAACGTAACCATGGATTTGAACTAGGCTATTTACTTCAGTCTGATCTGAATCTCATTGATTTGCAGCCAGCTTTAAACAAGCATTCAGAAAACAGGAATGTTTACTCTGCACTAAGAATTGAAACGAAAGATCCGTGACAATCTGCCATAGGATATGATTTACATTCTGCGATTAGTCTGACCTGATAATTCACAGACGACTCTGCTTCCACATTATAAGTGAAGTTCAATTTATATTCCACAATTTTCATCACATATTCCATTTTAATCACAAATATGTTATAGGTAAATATTATGAATATGAAGTATATTGATGCTCAGAATGTGGGCAGTGGATTGGGTGAGAGAAGCTGCCAGCAGTTAGAGGTATGGCAGTGCCTCCAATGGGCAACTCTAGCAGATATCCATACTCCACTTTCCTGGCAGTAATCTGTTAGATTACCAAATAAATATTATGTTTTTACTTCACATTTTGAAGCTATGTATTCCTCAATATACTTTAATACAGGTCTTAGAACATTTTTATTTTCCTTTTGGAATAATGTGAACTTATATTGTTTGCAATTACTACTGGTGAACTGTTAGAAAGCTATCTGGCGATATTTTGTTCTAATGAGTTTTAGTTAAAATTTGTCAATCTGAAAATATATAGGGCTAGAAATTAGATGCCAACACATCTATTTGTCACATGTAGAAAAAATGAGCATGTAAGCATCTTAATAAGTATGTATCATTAATATGCCATTACTTTGGAGTGTACAAGATTCATTCAGCCTGTCCGTTATATGGCTCGATGCAGTCAGACCTTGTTGTCGCAAACTTCGGTGTGTGTCCAGTTGTTTTAATTGAGACTTGAATAATGCTGTCTTTTTGCTCACCCTTCAACATTCTCTTATAACCTACCCACTCCTTCCCTATTTCTACTGTTGTGTGCAATAAGAATTGCACCTGATTATTTGCTGCTGCTTTGTATTCTCTGTGAGTGGCAAAGCAATTACAGGTACCTACTTTGTTCTAATTTGCTTGGCTGTCAGGAACTGGTTCATTTGCCACACAGCTTCTTGTTGGCTTTCTCACCTGCCATCATTTTATATTCTCAGCATCCTGAAGCTTCCCTGGCTCAATGCCATTGTCAGCCTTGGATTTATTGAAGATTTTTTAAGCAAAATTTAATTGTAAAATTTGCTCCAATTGAAATCCTCAAATACTTATGTGCTTGATCCTGATCAGTCATCGTAATTATGCCAAATTAATCACTGTCATCTGCACTGAGACCCTTTAATGGAACACTCGATTAATCACACAATTTTGGAAGCTTCAAAGTCCTTTCTGTCCTCACAAACTATACATTTTAGCCTGGCATTTTTTTTTATTTGTCTTTAGATTAATATCCAATTTCTTTTTTGAAAGCCACAGTTGAATCTGCCTCTTAGGCAGTATATCTCAGATCCTAAAAACATGTTGTGAAAAGAAGGTTTTCTTTTATGTTTGATTCTTCCATCATTCACTTTAAATTGATGCTTCCTGGTTCTTGATCCTTTTGCCAATAAGAACTATTTCTCCCCACCTCTCCAGATCCCTCATGATTCTGAGCAGCTGTATCAACTTTCCTAGAAAGAAAATAATCCCATCTTCAGGAATCTTTCTATTCAGCAATAGTGAATCTTTGGAATATTTTACCCCAGAGGGCTGTGGAAGCTCAATCATTAAGTTCAGAATAGAGATAGATCTCTACTCACCCACGGCATCAAGGATATGTGGATCTTGCAGTAAAATGGAATTAAGATAAAAGATGTCATGATCTAAAGTATCAGAGCAGAGTCAAGGGGCTGAATGGCCTACACTTGCTCCTATGTTGCTTTTCATTTTCTGAGGAGAAAACTTGGTTGATGGACTGTTAGTCCTTGAATTATATCAAACTTTGTTTTTGCTTGCACAACAACAAGGCTATAATTTATGAATTTACTCTATTATGGTGACCCTTTGTTACATTGTGTGTTTTGGATGGAAATGCTGTTTTAAAATGATGATAATAATCATTCTGTTGTGAACTACAATGTACAGCAAGTGTGAGAGGCAACTTGGCCCTACTTCTTACAATGTTTATCAAATACTTCTAATGAGGTTTTGTATGTGGACAGGATTAAGTTTACCTATAAAACTACTTATGTTGCTAAGGAATAATGTCACAGAATTGCTGGACTTTTGATGCAAATGCAAATTAGTAATACAACCTGTTCTGCTGTCGTGCGATAGTTCCATTCTTGTGTGATCCTGCGTTATCAGAAAATTGTGTAATAGCAGCACCATTTAAACTATTGGGACCAGAATCACCCATCAGCCAATACAGATAAGGAAAGTTTGCATTCTGCAAATAATGGTCTAAACTCTTCAATCGCGTTAAAGCCAATTCGCACTGAAGAAAAACACATTATAGCAGAACCAGCCATATTCTAAATGTTTTGATCAGGAAAGAATTGGCCTTGATCAAAACATTGATTATTTTTCTTCCTCCACCATGATCAGTCCTGCAGATAACAATATCTGAATCTCCTGAGAAAAAGCCAATCAATATTGCAATGCCACTTCACAACTACATTTGTTTCATGACTGAGTTTTGTATTTTTGTCTGGGTCTTCTGATTCTGGCTTCCTCAGAAATGTGGACTGTGATAACCCCTACAAGGCCGATTGGAATCACTAATTAATTTCCTCATGGAGTTCTTCCCTCAGTAACAGACAATGGCCTGTCCTGTTGGAACTCATCACCTGAACTCTTTATAATGCAGCGCTAAGCATCCTTGTGGTAAAGTGGTAGTGTCCCTACTTCTGATCCAGAAGACCTAGGTTTAAGTCCCAACTGCTCCAGAGGTGTGTAATAACATCTCTGTAGAGATTGATTAGGAATATTTTTAAAAGATCCCTTTTGGAGAGAAGTCACCACTGCAGGGAAGACTATGCTTTATTACCCCTTCCAACTGCATTTTTAAACATTGCAGACCCAGGGATGGTTTTGCAAAACAGTCTTCCCTGGGCTGGGATTGGTTTTGTATGTGGCTGTATTTTTAATATTCAACAATAAATAATGTTCCTTCCAGTCAAGTTTCCTGAGTTATAACACAGACCATAGCTTCATCTGACTGTTCCCTGATAATGCAGAAATTGGAGGAAGATGAACCACACTCCATTTTTTTTTTAAACAGCACTACCACACATATTATGGGAAGTGTTCACTGATGCACTGAAAAACTATGGAACATTAATATAGCTTTTCAGTGTGTTTGTGAATGATTGTATACAAATAAATGAGTGAATGTATATAGGGGGTATTGTGAGAAAGATGTGTGAGGAAGTAGAGGCTGGCAGTCAGATAGGAAGCCAGCTGGGTAGGTTGGCAGCTTAGTGTGACAGGTAGTCATGTGAGCTGAGGGTGGGTAGCTGAGGTTACTTGGTGCCGTTAGTTATATAGTTACCCAGGAGTTAAAGTAGGATTTTTCACCTTTCCATCTGAAATTTCCTGTGCAATTATTTGAGATAACTCGGAACTGTGCAGTGTATCCAATATTAAGTCAGAGTTGGAGATGTTTTAGCAGGGTCAGGGTGATCCCATCAGAAGTTCAGACTTCCCAGACAACCACCAATTGAGTTAGTGCATTAAGTCTTTTGATGGACCCCAAGGTATACCTTGGGCCTCGTGTTCATCTCGGATGATCCAGAGCTTGGAAATTTGAACTAATATTTATAGTGCAGCTCATTTGAGAATGTAACCACATAATACCTGCCTTTAAACTGATCATTTGTCAAGATACCGAAAGCCTTTTCTGAAATAATGTCCTTCATGGTCTTTTGGTGAGTGAAAGAAAAGTATTATAAAACAGTCAATACTTAATCTTTTTTTTTTCTACAGTAGTGACTGGCTTGAAACTTACATAGAAAACTGCATTGATTTCCATCAATGTACAAGGTCAATTGGAATGCTTTCTGAATATACATTCTTAGTTTTGTAAACATTCTGTTGAGCTTGTAGACACCCAAGTTTTATATTTATCGACTGAGATTTATTACTGTGTGGTCTTAATTGTTTCATAATTTGTCTATTTTTTTGTGATTTATACTTTCAAAAATATTAGCCTCTTGAGAGATTCTACTGGTGTTAAAGTCGGGTAGACCAATGTATTTTTCATACCAAGTCCAGACCATTTATACTGTCAAACCTCAATAAATTTGAGCTGAATTTCCTTAAACATTCAAACAGTTAACAAATTGAGGTGTATTATCAGTGCAATTCTCCTGATCTATTTGCAATTTGCAATGTTTTCTCCTTCCTCAACCAACCTTGATTGTTGGGTTTTTTTCCAACTTGGATTGCACAAGCCAGTTCTTAATGTATAATTAATATGTACTTTAGTTTATTTATGTTAAGGACCAATTTAAGTGTAACTAAGGATGTCAAACAATCTATGCACTTTGTATATTATCCTCATATGAGAATTCCAATATCAACAGTACTGCATAGCACGTTCCCAATTTTAATATGTCTGGGATGATGCTCAGTTGAGGACAACTAATTGTCTGGGAGGGAAATCACTTGAATCTTGGGTAAATGTGAGTTGTGTCACATTTTGTGGGGAGATTCTTACAGCGAGGTCCAGCACGAGTTTTTGCTCTATCTTACCAAATGTGGCTTATTAACTACCCTCTATTCCATCCTCTGCCCACCTTCACATCTAATTCTAGCCCCACTTTACAACTTGCTATTCCAGGAACAACTCACCATTCACCAGTTATCTGTTGAAAGACAAATCTTCTTTGTGCCAGTATATCTTTAAAAGCCTGTTCTGCAACCAGATAAGCACTGTCAGTCCAAAACTGTCCTTCATGGTTTATGATATTTGTCCCAGACATAGCAGATTGAGGAAACTGATGTCCCACTTGGCAGACAGAGACCTGGAGGTCCTAATGGATGGTTTGGATGAATGAGGGACTTCCTCTTCCCCTCAGATGAACAGTGGAGGTCAGGACAACAGATAATGCCAACTTGATCTGATGTTGCCAATTTCAACTGTCTGGAGGAATGCCCAGCAATGTAGGGAGAAGGTCAATGAATGTTTCCATTCCACCAACATAAGTGCCACCATCCTCTCTCTAATATTTCACACTCACTTTATCTCTGCTTCTGCACCCACCCACAGCCCAGTCGCCACCACTCACACAATTGAAAATATGTTTTGTCTCACTCACTATCACATGTCCCAATCCCAAACATTATTAACCCTGCATACTCTGTGCATTGCTTACTCACTCATCCTGGAGACCTCTCCACCTGCACTGAAAATAATAGCTGGTCCAGCCACTTTCATTGGCGGCAATATATGCTTCCTCCGATCCCAAGATGAAAACAGCCTAATCTAGGGCAAAAAGAGAAAAAACAAATGGTGGGCTGGCCAACATTCGACTTCTCAACTCTTACGTGGAGACCATCCTGACTCTGACTGTCCCGAGCAGCTGACTGACTATGTTCAAGCCCTTAGAATAATAACAGAAGCTGCTCTTCACTTTCAGGACTATCTGAGTGATGGCAATCTTCTTTAACTTGAATGAGACCTGCTGACAGACTTCCCTCCTAAATGGTAAGGCCAAACTGTGGTCACATGCGCTTTTTGGGACCTGTGCCCATGAAATGTGGTGTGCCCTGAGATCTGAAGCTGAAGTTTCAATGTTGAAAATACTTGATGTTTAGCTTGTTTGGTGTATTTGGTAAACTACAAAAACTTAGTGAGGTGAGTCGTGCATGACGAAGATGTTTAATAACTATAATCCTTTTTAATTTAATCTCACTGCTACCTGGCATAAAATATGCTGTGAGATGCTCCTGGAATTGAGACAGGTCTTGCCAGACCATGTTTCACCATAGACCATGTCATTGAGACCCTTAAAGTTCCATCCTTACAGGCTACTAAACCAGTGACACTTACAGATAACCAAGGAGGTAAAAACAATGAACTGCGGATGCTGGAAACCAGATTCTGGATTAGTGGTGCTGGAAGAGCACAGCAGTTCAGGCAGCATCCAAGGAGCAGCGAAATCGACGTTTCGGGCAAAAGCCCTTCATCAGGAATACAGGCAGAGAGCCTGAAGCGTGGAGAGATAAGCTAGAGGAGGGTGGGGGTGGGAA
>NC_057716.1:70479848-70519627 GCF_004010195.1 Chiloscyllium plagiosum | reverse complement strand
CTTCAACAGTTTCCTCATTTCCCCTTCCCCCACCTCACCCTAGTTCCAAACTTCCAGCTCAGCACTGTTCCCATGATTTGTCCAGACTTGTCCTACTTGCCTATCTTCTTTTCCACCTATCCACTCCACCCTCTCCTCCCTGACCTATCACCTTCATCCCCTCCCCCACTCACCCATTGTACTCTATGCTACTTTCTCCCCACCCCCACCCTCCTCTAGCTTATCTCTCCACGCTTCAGGCTCACTGCCTTTATTCCTGATGAAGGGCTTTTGTCCGAAACGTCGATTTCGCTGCTCCTTAGATGTTGCCTGAACTGCTGTGCTCTTCCAGCACCACTAATCCAGAATTACAGATAACCAAGAGCAAGTCTATTTTACTCCAACCTCATCTACATAACTCAATTAAAGCCTACCCTAACACAGATACCTCAGTCTTTCAAATAAAGTTTTAAATCAAGATCCCATCTCTCCATCTGCATACTGCCATGATTTAGGCTGTTATGAGGTGTCTCTTTTTCAAGGAATAGCACAAAATTCCTCCTGATGTCTTCTCCAGTATTTCTCCCCCAAGCAATATTTTCTTTTCATCATATTCCTCTTTGTGAGACCTTGGGGTTTAAAACATATATCCGGTGTTGTGAAATATTTCTGATCAGCATGATAAGACACTACTTCAATGCAAGTCTAACCTCATTGTTCTAAATCTTGCAAATGAAATCCTTGCTGCCGATAATTCTTGATGTCATCCCACAAATTGTCCATACAAAAGGACTGTTTCTAATCTTATTCTGGACGTGTTTAACAATCTTGACTAAAACTGGTTTAGGACAGATATTCCTCTGAACTTTTAAAGGGCATCCCACCTCCTCACACATTCTATCTTGTCATCTACAAAGTATAGGCACAAACACTCCTTGACTTCATGCTCCTTCAGCCATTTCACCCCATTTAAGCGCCTCACTGTTTTCGACCATTTTCAACAGTATTTTATGATCCTCATTGCTACTGGTTTTCACCGTTCATGTGCACTGTCACCAAAAGTTAAAGGAAGTATCATGTTGGGCAGACCTCAGTCAGCAAAGAGTGAAAGAAGAACAAAAACCATATAAATAGGTGAGTTTTATCATTGCACTTTTCTGTGGTCATTAGTTTTTTTTAAATGATAATATCGAGAAACAAATAAAAGCACAATTTATAGTTCATTGTAGACACTATTCATGAAGTGCATGTGCATAATAATTATGTCCCACATTATTTAAAACTATTAACTTTAACTGGAGGCTTTCACAGCTGTTTCAGTTGTCTTATGTAAATTACATTTGATGAAAGAAAGTTTTTAGGTTTCTAATTTTCACAGTTGATTAGATATGTGAAAAACCTATTTGCTAGTCATTGGAATCACAACATTTTATTTGCCCCCCAAAAATTCCCCTCCCTAACCTCGAGCTGAAAATAGAGACTTGTGCAAAAATAAGGAAAGCAAGATTGTGTAAAGTTTGGGCAGGCAGACTTCAACCTGTCAAGCAATAACAGTTCCTTAATATGCCTCCAGATAAGTAAACAGTGTCCTTCCTCATCATTAACTATGTTGTGATTTTTGCAATTCATCAGGTTCATATAATCAAGCATTCAGTGTCTGAAAGACACCAAACAATGTTATTGATATTGTTACATTCAGAATGGTCTACAAAAATTTTCAATTAATGATCCAGAAAATGCATATTATTGATGTTCAGTTTTTACAGACACAATACAGTAATTATCTGCTATTTACAAAGTAATAATGAGAAGTATTGGTCAGGCATAGGTAAAAGGTTATTTTATTCACTGTATGGTCATTTAATATTTCAATGTTATGTATCATCATGCCTTGTGCTGGTTGTTTACATAGTCTGTTCCGCTATAACATGGTAGTTGTGTTCTTGTGCAATCTCATATCATAGAAAATCACACAATAGAATTAACGGTGCCTGTGGGAAAAACAGGGTTAGGGACAAACCACCAAAAATATCAGTAAAACTTGAAGCAAAATAATAGTTAGCCGAACACAAATATTAGCATAATCTAAATAAGTGTTAAAATCATACATTTTAATAAGATAATACAATAAATTTACCACCCTAAGGTGTTTCTGAGTTTGTTAGATTAGACTACTTATAGTGTAGAAACAGGCCCTTCGGCACAACAAGTCCACACCGACCCTCCGAAGAGCAACCACCCAGACCCATTCCCCTACATTTACCCCTTCACCTAACACTACAGGCAATTAAGCATGGCCAATTCACTTAACCTGCACATTTTTGGACTGTGGGAGGAAATCCACGCAGACACAGGGAGAATATGCAAACTCCACAAATGCAGTTGCCTGAGGTGGGAATTGAACCCAGGTCTCTGGTACTGTTAGGTAGCAGTGCTAACCACTGTGACACCATAGTTCTTACCAATCTGTACTCTGTTTCCTCATTATATAATCCTTTGAAGAGAACAACAGAATCAATGAAACTCCATTGCATGCGTCTGGGTTGATGATAAGGGCTTCATTCTGGCCATTTGGAAACCAATTCCTGCATTTCAAAAACTGTCACTTAAAAATAATGAGAAAAAAGTTCAAAATGAAGGTCAGTAATTGTGAGGCTTCATGGTGGTGAAGGAGGCTACAGAGGTCAGGAGGACTGTAGGGACCTGAAGACATTTCCACAGCATGAGAGTGCTGTAGGGTCTGGAGAAGGTTACCAAGATAGGGAGGGTTTAAGCAAAGGAGGATGGTGCTGAAATAGAGAGGTTTACAATGGCAGGAAGAGGTTTCAAGAAGCTGGAGAGGATGACATCTGAAGGAAGTAACACAAATAGGAAGGGTTGTTGGGAGTGGAGGAGGTTACAGAGAAAGAGTAGTCTGATCTGAAGCATTGTGGGGACTACAGATGGTTTCACAATGAGGGAGAATACAAAGCTGCAGGAGGTTACAGAAGTAAACACAGAGTAGACTTAAGGTGACTGGGGATGGAATCATGTAATCGCCCATTCATTTTTAAAAAACTATTCCCCAATTCACCAATCACGTTCCAGCCAAATCATGTTAATGACTCATGTGTTGTAGGAGAACGACCTATATTGTCAGATTCTGTACAAAGACACCAGTTCACATTTCACTGCATACTAAAAATGATACAACACTTTCCTTATAACTTTGCCTTTGATTCTGGAACACTCACCCAGCCATCACACCTATGTTTTAAATTCTGCCCATGACTTGTGAGTTGGTGATGTTGAACTCAGGGTGTTGGCCAAGATATTTCTTTGGCTGCATAATCATTGTAGCAGGAAATACTTGTTTTTAATGTCAGGAACATGTGGATGTCCTGATGCAGCAAACTCCACAGAATTAACCAGGAAATTGAAAATTCTAATGAATATTTGCCCTGTATTCAGAACCTTCTGAAAAAGTCCCTTAAAGTCAAAGAATTTAGATGGTTCCAACTCACTTCAGCTTAATAGTTACCAAAAACACTTTAGAAAATTAAGATTCCACTCTAATTTCTGGTAACTATTAAAAGGAACCCATCCCCAACTCACCACTACCCATCCCAAACTCCACCAGCTATATCTGCTAGACATGTCACCCCAACCTCTCTACTTGACCCCTTTTAGACCTGGCAGCCAATCAGAACTCTGAACCAACATCCTCCATCCCAATCTGACCTGAGACAGAATCACTGGCCTAAAACCCAGCCAGACTGACTGTGTGCCCCATCCAACACAGCCATCACAAACTACACTAAACATTCATCTACTTACCTGGCACCTTACACACTCACCTTACTCTGAGGGTTACTGTTGGAGAATGTAAGTTGGACATTTAGTCTACAGTATACGGCACTCACTGTTGTAAAAATGTTTGGCATTTCCACAAAGCTCTTCTCTCCTGTGATTTGAGAATTCATGAATAGATTCATAATTGCAGCCTGAAATAACTGCACAGAGGTCAGCATATCATCACCAAATCACCCTTTATTTACATGTACACACTATATGGGCTCTGGCCAGCCAGCTCACAGCCAGTCCCTAGAATGAGGAGACTCTCTGAATCTCCTATTTATATCTGTCAGCCAGGGATCCCTGATGGTCCCAGATTAACAGCCCCAATCAACAATCTCATAGTCAATGAGATTCTTCTGGGCCTTGTTCTAATCATTGAAGGTTTTTGTGATTTGAGTTGAGATTTTCCTGGTTCCCGCCAGGGACCACATGGAGGAAGGAACTGGGAAGAATGGTTGCCAGTGGGCCCATTTCCATTTTCGCCTTCAACCATTGCAACAACAGCAGGTCAGGAAGTAGGCCATGCAACTCATTAAGGAGGAATTTATATGATTGTGGGTTCATCCAGAGCCTAGTTGAGCATTTAATTTTCATGGTGGGCAAATTTTAGAGCTTCAGGGTTTTACTCCAATTGCATGAAGGCAAGAACCATGATTGGTGGTGAGTTTAAAATATTAGTTGAATGTGTTTTCATTCTTTACAGTTCATCATGAAATGTTACAGCAGAAGTTGTTTGTAATTCATTAAGGCGGGTTATGACAGTGCAATTATTGGAAAGCATAATTACAAATTAAACAATGAGTTTGCCTGATTTACTTCTAACAGTTGGTAAGCTGTCAAGTAAAAAATCAATACTGTAAATGTGGATAAGTCTACAGATGAAAAAAGCGTAATGGATAAAATGTAGAATAAATTTCACACGATTGAAATGGTAAAGTCATCATAGTCCTATCAGACCATAGGGCTAATCTCTGGTGTGGTGGTTTAATCTGAAAGTCACCACTCTTCAGGTGAGGGGAGAGATTAAGAAAGAGAGTCCTTCATGGTAGCCTCAGTTATTAGACACCTCTGGAGCAAGTGGAACTTGAACCCAGGTCTCCTGTCTTATTGGTGGGGACATTTCCACTGCATGACTAGATCCTTTTACTATCCAACTGTGTGTAGGACTTGTGAATTTTATTCTTAAAGGGAAGAACAGGTAATTTATGAGGCTGGGAGTGAGAGTGAGGGGACACTTTAAAGTGGTCATAAAGTTTAACTGCATATCTATGAACCACTGACTGTATTCTGAACACGAGGTTTCACATTATTTTTAATATAAATGGAGGCAAATCTTTTAATTTGCTTTTTCTGGACACAGCACCCTATTACTATTTACAACTCTGGCCTGTCTCCAGGCTACACAGCACTTGGATTGCTAATACATTTCACCTTGTGACAGAGACAGGATTATTCCTGTTTCCAAATTTGTACCTCCACTTTGAAAATCAATCTCGAGAAATCAAAACCAGTTTTGTGCACGCTACAGTTGATCTGCAATTGTTGTAAACAATTGTGTATCTCACTAATTGGTCAAGTTTAAGAATCATGACCAAAATATGCTAGCTTAAATCCGAAATAGAAAACTTCCAATGTTTAATTCAATGCTTCAGTCGTATCTGGAGATGCGTTAGAGAGGTAGGAACAAATGGGATTAATAAATATAAAGGAGACAAAGTTTTTTTTTTAAAATACACACTTAATCTTTCAAAGTTATTACCATTTTGAACAAATTAGGTCTCATAATTGTCAAAGTTATTTGCCAGAATGAGTTGTTTGGCAATAATTAATACTTACCAGTTTGTTAAAATCTCAGTTACACTTCAATCATAATTTCTAAAAATCAAGGCAATACATAGAAAAGCCAGGAAATTATCTCATAACTAAGTAAAATATTCTTTTAGTCCCAACTGGAATATTACATCCAGTTCTGTACATGACATTGAAAGCTTCATTGACACATGAAAACATAGAAGGTAAGGGCATAAGAAGGCCATTCAACCCCTTGAGCCTGCCCTGTCATTCATGGCAGATAATCAAACTTAATATCTTAATCCCACCCTCACCCCCATATCCCTTGATCCCTTTAGCCACAAAAGCTATATCTACCTCTGTCTCAAAAGCATACAATGTTTTAAGACCATAAGACATAGGAGTAGAAACTAAGCTATTTGGCCCATCAAGTCTGCTCCGCCATTCAATCATAGCTGATAGGTTTCTCAACCCCATTCTCCCACTTTCTGCCCCATAACCTTTGATCCCTCTGACAATCAATAACCTATCTATTTCTGTCTTAGATACACTCAATGACCTGGCCTCCACAGCCTTCTGTAGCAATGAATTCCATAGATTCACAACTCTCTGGCTGAAGAGGTTTCTCCTCATCTCTGTTCTAAAGGGTCTTCTCTTTACTCTAAGGGTGTGCCCTTGGGTCCTAGTCTCTCCTGCTAATGGAAACATCTTCCCAAAATTTACTCTGTCCAGGCCGTTCAGTATTCTGTATGCTTCAATTAGATCCTCCTTCATTCTTCTAAATTCTATTGAATATAAACCTAGAATCCTGAAATGTTCCTCATATGTTAAGACTTTAATTCCTGGAATCATTCTCGTGAACATCCACTGGACCCACTTGAGGGTCAGTACATCCTTTTTGAGGTAAGTGGCACAAAATTGCTCATAATACTTTAAATGTGGTCCGACCACTACTTAAAAAGCCTCACAAGAACATTCCTGCTTTTATATTCTAATTCTCTTGAAATAAATGCCAGCATTGTATTTATCTTCCTAACTACTAACTCAACCTGCAAGTTTACCTTAAGAGTATCCTTAAGAAGAACACCCAAATGTCTTTGCATTTCCGATTTCTGAAATTACTCCCCATTTAGAAAATAGTCAATGCCTTTATGCTTCCTAACAAAGTGCATGACCTTACACTTTCCCACATTGTATTCCATTTGCCACTTTTTGTCCATTCTCCTAACTTAAGTCCTTCTGCAGCCTCCTTGCCTCTCAAAATTATCTGTTCCTCCACCTGTCTTTGTATCATCTGCAAAATTAGCCAGAATGCCCTTACTTCATTCATCTAGATTGTTAATGTGTAACATGAAAGCATGAGAAGCCCTAATAAGATGAAAAAAGATGCATAACATGCATTATCATAAAAGCAATATACTGCAGATGTTTGAAATCTGGGATCGAAACCAAACATGTTATAAATACTCAGTATGTCTGGCAGAATCCATGGAGAGATAAACAGAATTAAAGTTTCAGAATGATGTACTGATGAAAGATCATTGACCTGAAATGTTAATTCTGCTTGTCTTTTCTCAAATGCTGCTAGGTACTGAGTATCTCCAATATTTTCTGTTTCCTTGCGAATGTACCAGGATTATCACTTTTTGAATCGCTACAGGTCAGTAAACGTTTGTCAGCTGGAGTAAGGATACTTGCAGTGAACTTGCAACTCAGAGACAGCACAAGTAATGGCTGGCATGATCAGTAGATATTACACCTGTGGCTTGTTCACAACGAGTACCATGACCTCAGACTTCATGTGTATTAAAACCTTTGGTTAGTAGGCAACATTTTTATTTTGTGTTTCATTGAAATCATGGCTTGCAAGCACATTCCAACAGTTACAAAAGTGGAGGAGATATCTCATCATTCCAATGCGTCCTTGCTAAAGTGGGGGTTATTACAGAAGAGCCAGTGTTGGCTAAGCTAGTGGAGCTAAGGATAGATTAGTCTCCTAGCCCTGATGGAATGCATCCCCGGATACTAAAAGAGATAGTGGGAGAAATAGCAGGTGGACTGGAGGTAATTTTCCAAAATCTGCTAGACTCTGGGGCAGTCTCAGCAGATTGGAAAATAGCAAATGTGACACCACTGCTTAAAAAGGGAAGTAGACAAAAGATGGAGAGTTATAGACCAGTGAGCTTAACCTCTGTAGTGGAGAAGATGCTTGAGTCTATTATCAAGGGAGAAATAGCAGGGCATCACAAAAGAAATTGTCTCATTGTACAGGCGTAGCATGGTTTCATGAATGGCAAGTCATGCTTCACAAAACTTTTGGAATTCTATGAAGCTATTTCAAGCAAGGTGGACAACAGGGACCCAGTGGATGTGGTGTACCTGGATTTTGAAAAGGCCTTTGACAAGGTGCCACACATAAGGCTGCTGCATAAGATAAGAATGCATGGTGTCAGGGGTAAAGTTTTCGCGTGGACAGAGAATTGGTTGACTGACAGGAAGCAAAGAGTGGGGATAAATGAGTGAATTCTGGCTGGCAATCAGTGAATAGTGGTGTGCCTCAGGGATTGGTGTTGAGACCACAATTATTTGCAATTTATGCCGATGATTTGGAGTTGGGGACCATGTGTACGGTGTCAAAATTTGCTGATGACACTAAGATGACTGGCAGAGCAAAGTGTGCAGAGGACTGTGAAACTTTGCAGAAGAACACATACATTGAGTGAGTAGGCAAAGGTCTGGCAGATGGAATACAATGTTAGTAAATGTGAAGTCATGCATTTTGGTAGGAGTAACAGCAAAATAGATTATTACTTGAATGGTAAAATGCTGCAGCATGCAGCTATGCAGAGGAACCTGAGTGTCCTTGTGCATGAATTGCAGAAGGTTGGTCTGCAGTACAAGTAATTTGGAAGGCAAATGGAATGTTGTCCTTCATTGCTAAAGGGCTTGAGTTTAAAAGCAGGGTGGTTATGTTGCAGCTATACAAGGTGCTGGTGAGGCCACACCCAGAGTCTTTGGTCTCCGTACTTAAGAAAGGATGTACTGGTACTGCAGGGGGTGCAGAGGAGGTTCATTAGGTTGATTCTGGAGTTAAGGGGGTTGGCTTATGAGGAGAGGCTGAGTAGATTGGGATTATATTCATTGGAATTCAGATGGATGAGGGAAGATCTTGTAGAAACATATAAACTTATGAAATAGAGACAATGTTTCCACTGGTAGGTGAAACTGGGACAAGAGGGCATGGCCTCAAGATTAGAGGGAGCAGGTTCAGAACTGAATTAAGAAGGAACATCTTCACCCAGAGAATTGTTTATCTATGGAATTCCTTGCCCAGGGAAGTAGTTGACACTACTTCAGTAATCAGTCGATGCTTTTTTGAAAGGTAAAGGAATTAAGGGATAAGGTGAAAATGCAGGTAAGTTGAGCTGAATCCACGAAAAGATTAGCCATGATCTTATTGATTGGCGGAGTGGGCTCAAAGGACTAGTTCTTATGTTGTTATGATCTTATGTTGACATGAAATCTAGTGAGAGAATGTAAAGTTGTATTCGTCCTTAAACTGTAAAAGTTCATATAAAAAAACTACACCTGTTCTATTAATGCAGCACAGCGGTATTGCAATTTGCAGAATGTTTCTTTCCAAAAACAACACCCGAGTCCAAAACCAGGACATGGTTCCACTCACTCACTTCAACTAACCTTTAAACATAATGGCAACTCCATTACAGTATAGCAAGGCAGTTTTACTTCTGCATCAAGTCCCTTTACAATGAAGGCCATTTACCTACAAACTGATCGTTGAGTCTGCATGCAAACTTTTGAACATCAAAGCTTTCAAATCTTTCACAATTTAAGAAATACTCTTTTTTTTATCGAAGTGGATAACCTCACACTTATTTACATTATAATTTATCTGTCAAATTCTGACCCATTCACTTAGTGGGCCAAAGTCCTGTAGATTCTCCTTAACATTTGTGCTATTACATATTTGGAAATACTGCACATGTTCCCCATATCCAAATTTTGAACATAGATCCTGAACAGCTATGAACCTCGTATTGATCATTTTGACACCTCACCCGTAACAGTCTACCATCCTGAGATTGATTAGTTTATTCCTCCTCTCTGTTTACTGTCTGTTGTCCAATTCTCAATCTGTATGAGTGTTGTACCTCCAATTCTATGCTCTCTATTTTTCTTTTTATTCATTCATGGGTTTTGGGTATTACTGGCTGGTACATCATTTATTGCCCAGCCCAGTGAGAAGGTGGTGATCTTCTTGAATTGTTACCATTTGGAGTAGGTACAAATGCTATCTGGAAGGAGATTCCAAGATTTTGTCCCAGTGACACAGATGTAATGGTGATATATTTCCAGTCAGGAGAGTTAGTGGCTTGGAGGGGAATTTGTAGGTGGTGGTATTCCCATATATCTGCCACCCTTGTCATTCTAGTTTGATGTGGAAGGGACTGTTTAAGGAACCATGGTGAATTTCTATAGTTAATAGCATATACTGTGGCTACGAAACATTAGCAATGGAAACTGTGAATCTTTGTGGTGGCAATCAACCAGGCTGTTGTGTCCTGGATAGTTTCAAGCTTCTTGATTATTGTTGGAACTGCACTCTTCCTGGCAAGGGAGGAGTATTCCACCACATTCTTCACTTGTGCTTCGTTGATGATGGGCAGATATTGAGGAGTCAGTAGGTGAGCTATTCACTGCAGGATTCTGAGCTCTCACCTGTCATAGAGTCAAAGAGATGTACAGCAGGGAAACAGACCCTTCGGTCCAACTCGTCCATGTCGTTCAGATATCCCAATCCAATCTAGTCTCACCTGCCAGCACCTGGCCCATATCCCTCCAAGGAGAAAGTGAGGACTGCAGATGCTGGCAATCAGAGCTGAAAATGTGTTGCTGGAAAAGCGCAGCAGGTCAGGCAGCTTCCAGGGAACAGGAGAATCCAAACCCTTCCTATTCATATACCCATCCAAATGCCTCTTAAATGTTGCAATTGTACCAGCCTCCACCACTTCCTCTGGCAGCTAATTCCATACAAGCACTACCCTCTGTGTAAAATGGTTGGCCCTTAGGTCTTTTTTATATCTTTCCCCTCTCACCCTAATCCTATGCTCTCTAGTTCTGGACTCCCCAACCCCAGGGAAAATACTTTGTCTATTTACCCTATCCATGCCCCTCATGATTTTATAAACCTCTGTAAGGTCAGCCCTCAGCCTCCAATGCTTCAGGGAAAACAGTTCCAGCCTGTTCAGTCTCTCCCTATAGCTCAAATCCTCCAACTCTGGGAACATCCTTGTAAATCTTTTCTGAAACCTTTCAAGTTTCACGACACCTTTCCGATAGGAAGGAGACCAGAATTGCACACAGTGTTCCAAAAGTGGCTTAACCAATATTCTGTACAGCCGCAACATGACCTCCTAATTCCTGTACTCAATACTCTGGCCAAAAAAGGAAAGCATACCAAACGTTTTATTCACTATCCTATTTACCTGCGACTCTACTTTCAAAGAGCCACGAACCTGCACTCCAACGTCCTTTTGTTCAGCAACACTCTCAAGGACCTTACCGTTAAGTGTATAAATTCTGCTAAGGTTTCTTTCCCAAAATGCAGCATCTTGCATTTATCTAAATTAAACTCCATCTGCCACATCTCAGCCCATTGGCCCATCTTAATCTGAGATCCCATTTTAATCTGAGGTAACCTTCTTCGCTGTTCACTACACCTTCAATTTTGGTGTCATCTGCAAACTTACTAACTGTACCTCTTATGCTCACATCCAAATCATTTATATAGTGACGAAAAGTAGTGGACCCAGCACTGATCCTTGTGGCACTCCACTGGTCACATGTCTCCAGTCTGAGAAACAACCCTCCACCACCACCCTCTGTCTTCTACCTTTGAGCCAGTTCTGTAGCCAAATGGCTAGGTCTCCCTGTATTCCATGAGATCTAACCTTGCTAATCAGTCTCCCATGGGGAACCTTGTCGAATAACTTACTGAAGTCCATATTGATCACGTCTACCACGCTGCCTTCATCAATCCTCTTTGTTACTTCTTCAAAAAACTCAATCAAGTTTGTAAGACATGATTTCCCCCGCACAAAGCCATGTTGACTATCCCTAATCAGTCCTTAACTTTCTAAATATATGTACATCCTGTCCCTCAGAATTCCCTCCATCAACTTGTCCACCACCGATGTCAGGCTCACTGGTCTATAGTTCCCTGGCTTATCCTTACCACCCTTTTTAAATAGTGGCACTATTCTTCCGGCACCATATCCACATACAGAATCGGAAAATTTTCTGTATATACTTAACAAATTCCTGTCCATCTAAAACTTTAACACTATTGCAGTCCCAGTCTATGTTTGGAAAGTTAAAAGCCCCTACCATAACCACCCTATTATTCTTACAGATAACTGAGATCTCCTTACAAACTTGGTTCTCAATTTCCCTCTGCATATTAGGAGGTCTACAATAAAATCCCAGTAAGGTGATCATCACGTCACCTGTGACTATCAATGATACAAATGTCTCAGCAAGGGGCCCAGCAGTTACTTCCCTAGCTTCCCACAGAGTTCTAGGGTACACCTGATCAGGCCCTGGGGTTTTATCCACTTTTATGCATTTCAAGACATCCAGCACTTCCTCCTCTGTAATATGGACATTTTTCAAGATGTCACCATCTATTTCCCTCCACCTTCATCTTCCATGTCCTTTTCCACAGTAAATACTTATGCAAAATACTCGTTTAGTATCCCCCCATATCTTTCGTCTCCACACAAAGGCCACCTTGCTGATCTTTGAGGGGCCCTATTCTCTCCGATGTTAACCTTTTGTCCTTAATGTATTTGTAATAAACCTTTGGATTCTCCTTAACTTTATTTGCCAAAGCTATCTCATGTCCCCTTTTTTGCCCTCCTGATTTCCGTCTTAAGTATACTCCTACTGCCTTTGTACTCTTCTAAGGAATCACTTGATCTATCCTGTCTTTACCCTACATATGCTTCCTTCTTTTTCTTAACCAAGCCCTCCATTTCTCTAGTCATCCAGCATTCCCTATACCTACCAGCCTTTCCTTTCACCCTAACAGAAGTATACTGTATCTCTTCTCTCATTGTCCCATTTCTGAAGGCTTCCTATTTTCCAGCCGTCCCTTTACCTGTGAACATCTGCCCTCAGTCAGCTTTTGAAAGTTCTTGCCTAATACTGTCAAAACCGGCCTTTCTCCAAATTAGAACTTCAACTTTTAGATCTGGTCTATCTTTTTCCATTACTATCTCAAAACTGATAGAATTATGGTCACTGGCCCCAAAGTGCTCGCCCACTGACACCTCGGTCACCTGCCCTGCCTTCTCTCACAGGTACATCCACATACTGAATCAGAAAATTTTCTTGCAGACACTTAACAAATTCCTCTGCATCTAAACCCTTAACACTATGGCAGTCCCAGTCTATATTTGGAAAGTCAAAACCCCTTACCATAACCACCTTATTTTACTTACAGATAACTGAGATTTCCTTACAAATTTGTTTCTCAGTTTCCCTCTGCATACTAGGAGGTCTATATACAATCCAAAAAAGGTGATCGTCACTTTCTTATTTCTCAGTTCTACCCAAATAACTTCCCTGGATGTATTTCTGGGAATATCCTCCCTCAGTACAGCTGTAATGCTATCTCTTATCAAAAATGCCCCCACCCCATCTTCTCTTGCCTCCCTTTCTGACCTTCCTGTAGCATTTGAATCCTGGAACATTAAGCTGCCAGTCTTGTCCATCCCTGAGCCACATTTCTGTAATTGTGATGATATTCCAGTCCCATGTTCTTAACCATGCCCTGAGTTCATCTGCCTCCCCTGTTAGGCCACTTGCATTGAAATAAATGCAGTTTAATTTATCAGTTCTACCTTGTTCTCTGCTTTGTCCCTGCCTGCTCTGACTGTTTGACTCGCTTCTTTTCTCAACTGCACGAGTCTCAGATTGATCTCTCTCCTCACTATCTCCCTGGGTCCCCACCCCCCCCCCCCCACCTTACTGGCTTAAATCCTCCCGAGCAGCTCTTGCAAATAATGCTGAACATTATGCAATTATCAGTGAACATCCCCACTTCTGATCTTATGATGAATGTATGTTCAATGATCAATCAGCTGACGGAGGAACTCCTGCAGAGAAGATCTTAGGTATCATGAAGACTTGCTACTCATGTTTGGTGGTCCACCACAATTAAGTGACAGTAATGTCAATGTAAGATTGCTACAGAATCCTACAGCTCTCAAACAACATTACATATCTCTATACAATTGACTATAATATTTCAAAATGCAAGTGCTACACGCATAGAGCACAGGTCATGCATGGCACTGATACAGATACACTGGACTTGGCAACTTCCAGATGTAAATAGTCAACATCCTGAAAGTAAACCAGCTTGTTTATTATCTGAATAATGAGCCATAATATATTACTCTTTGCTCTGTTAAATAAATAGATGGTGCTGAATTTTACCTCTGGATTTGTGAAATAGGTGTTTGGACAATTTCCAGTTCCCAAACTTAATGGAGACTGTCACTTTATGATTTTCGCAAAGCTGACCATTTTTAGTTGGTAGTGAGCCAATTTCTTTCCATGGAAGGATGATGGAGAAAATGAGGGCTGCAGATGCTGGAGTACCAGAGTTGAAAAATGTGGTGCTGGAAAAACACAGCAGGCCAGGCAGCATCCGAGGAGCAGGATAATCGATGTTTTGGGCTTCCTGAAGAAGGGCTTTTGCCCGAAATGTCGATTCTCCTGCTCCTCGGATGCTGCCTGGCCTGCTGTGTTTTTCCAGCACCACATTTTTCAACCATGGAAGGATGGTGGGCAGGCTACCAAAGTGAAAGGCAAATCGAAGATCTTCTAGCTTGAGATAAACACTTGGCTGTACTTGAGGGTCAGTACCTGAGATAGCACTTTAGTACTTTCACACTTCATCCACTCACCAACTTTTAAAAAAAAATTAAATTGAAAAAATACAGAAAAACCGATCAGGCTTGGTACTTTGAGTAATATTATTACATGAAGGGGGCAGCCTTTATCTACACCCACACACGGATACGGAGGGTGGTTTGCCTACCTGTATCTCAAGGCATCAGACCTATTATGGCTACATGCTTCCAAGAAATTAAATTAGACCCATCAGCTTAGAAAACTCAAAGCTAGCATTGACCATTGACCAGATAATACCTGTCAGTGTCCTTTTAAAATGCTGTTAATGAAGCTCCTAATGAGCCTAATTTTAATCTACTCATAAGGGCCCTTGTGGCAGGATCCCTACTTCCATACCAGGAGGCCCACGTTCAAGTCTCACATTGGAACAAAGTGTAATAACATCTCTGAATGGGTTGATTAGGTAATAAATACCTATACTGACCTCATTGCCCTTGACCTGCAGAAATGGTCACACTTTTCAGCCCTGTTCACCTCCATTCTCAATTGTCACGAAGCTCCCAAATTGTCCTTGTACATCTTAGTACTTACACAAGCAACATGTAGCAGTATAAATTTTGATTAGCAATTAAATGGGAATTTAGCAATTTTTAATTACTAATGGGAGAGCATAAAAAAAAGAGTCCAAAACATTCTGAAAACAAAATAGTCAATATCCTGGAAATTACAAATGGCCATAATTATTACTGGCTGAAAAAACATAATTTTCTATTTCGCATTGCTTATTATTTTTACACCTCATTAACTGAGGCTTGGCTTAATGCATTGAAAGGTTTAAGAGCATTAAAACAACATATTTTATACTGACATTCCAGAATGGTTCTGCATAATTGTATATTTGTTTATACGTTGTGCATGTTGTCAAAAGAATTATTAACATTCTCAACAAACACAAGAGTAGAAACTTAAAGTGAAAAGGTATCATCAGTGATGGAACTATACTACACAGGACTAAATGTTTTGGGTGTGTTCCTGTAAATGTTTTTTTACATTGTTCTTGCAAAACATTATCCAGCATTCTCTCACTCCTCTAACATGTATACCAAACTTTTCCAAGCTACCATCCATTAGTTCTGAGGAAAGGTCACTGGACTCAAAATGTTAACACTGCTTTCTCTCCACAGATGCTGCCAGACCTGCTGAGTTTTTTCAGCAATTTCTGATTTTCTTTCTCTCTAATTCCCAACGTCTGTAGCTCTCTTTTTTTGTTATCAAACCTTTTTCTTTCTGGCCTTGTAATGGTGGGAAGATCATTGAAGTAGTTGAAATTATGTTATAATATTTCCGAATGGATTGATGATAAACTCGCTACTAGAGGAACTCAAGGGCTCTTGTGATTGGGTCCTTATTTCTGAACCACCAATCCTTTGTTCAAGTCCCAACTGCTTCAGTGGTGAGTAATAATGTGCCTGAAAAGTTTGATTAGAAAATGTATGGACTTCAGTAAGACTTCGACAAGGTTCCCCATGGGAGACTAATTAGCAAGGTTAGATCCCATGGAATACAGGGAGACCTAGCCATTTGGATACAGAACTGACTCAAAGGTAGAAAACAGAGGGTAGTGGTGGAGGGTTGTTTTTCAGACTGAAGGTCTGTGACCAGTGGAGTGCCACAAGGATCGGTGCTGAGTCCATTACTTTTTGTCATTTACATAACTGATTTGGATGCGTGCATAAGAGGTACAGCTAGTAAATTTGCAGATGACACCAAAATTGGAGGTGTAGTGGACAACGAAGAGGGTTACCTCAGATTACAACAGGATCTTGACCAGATGGGGCCAATGGGCTGAGAAGTGGCAGATGGAGTTTATTTCAGATCAATGCAAGGTGCTGCATTTTGGGAAAGCAAATTTTAGCAGAACTTATACACTTAATGGTAAGGTCCTAGGGAGTGTTGCTGAACAAAGAGACCTTAGAGTGCAGATTCATAGCTCCTTGAAAGTGGAGTCGCAGGTAGATAGGATAGTGAAGAAGGCATTTGGTAATGCTTTCCTTTCTTGAACAGAGTATTGAGTACAGGAGTTGGGACGTCATGTTGTGGCTGTACAGGACATTGGTTAGGCCACTGTTAGAATATTGCATGCAGTTCTGGTCTCCTTCCTATCGGAAAGACATTGTGAAACTTGAAAGGGTTCAGAAAAGATTTACAAGGATGTTGCCAGGGTTGGAGGATTTGAGCTACAGGGAGAAGCTGAACAGGTTGGGGCTGTTTTCCCTGGAGCGGCGGAGTTTGAGAGGTGACCTTCTCAGCAAAGTCTTTTCCCTGGGGTGGGGAAGTCCAGAACTAGACGGCATAGGTTTAGGGTAAGAGCGGAAAGATATAAAGGAGACCTAAGGGGCAACCTTTTCATACAGACGGCGGTACGGGTATGGAATGAGCTGTCAGAGGAAGTGGTGGAGGCTGGTACAATTGCAACATTTAAGAAGCATTTGGATGGATATATGAATTGGAAGGGTTTGGAGGGATATGGGCCGTTGCTGGCAGGTGGGACTAGATTGGGTTGGGATATCTGGTCGGCATGGATGGGTTGGACCGAAGGGTCTGGTTTCATGCTGTATGCCTAACCTAAGGAATGTCTACAATGATGTTCTTGGGCTGAGCTGATTGGCCTCCAACTGGCAGGTTCCTTTGTGCTACTTTTGACTCCAAACAATGAGAGCTTTACCTGAAACATAAACAGAAATGTGAGAAAAAAAAACTGAGTTGGCATAGCAATTTCTGGTTTTGTTTCTGCTATCAAGCATCTGCTATTCTTTAGATTTTTTTTTACTTCATTGTGAGTTTTTCCCCGATTTCCATTAACTTTGATTGCACTAACACTCTTTAAATGCTGCCTTGAATCAAATGAAAGTCACTCTGACTCATCATTGGAGTTCAACTGGTTTGTCTGTTTTCGAACCAAAGCTGTAATCAGGTCAGAGCATCAATGAGCAGGTTATTGTTGTGTTGTTGTCATACAATAGCTCTGTCAATGATAATTGCCAATACTTTGATGATCAAGATGGGGTGATAATTGGCCAATTTGATTTGTCGTGTTTTTGTGAACAGAACACACTTAGTTAATCAATTTTGTGAGGTCATTGATACCTCTGTGGATCAAAATATTATCTCCATTATAAGGGCAGCAACTCTCACATCACATTTAGAGTTAAAAGTCACACAACACCAGGTTGTAGTCCAACAGGTTGATTTGGAATCAATAGTTTTTGAGGCATTGCCTTTTCATTTGGAAGTGCTTCCAAATCAACCTGTTGGAGTACAACCTGGTGTTGTGTGATTTTTTTTTAAAACTCTGTCCACCTCAGTCCAACACCGGCACCTCCAAATCATCACATTTAGAATTCAGCTCTGTTGTCCATTTTTTGGATAAGGGCTAACATGTGATCTAGAGTTGAGTGATCTAGTAGCAACCAAATTAGAACTAATGACCAAGATATTTGTAGGTGAGTGCTCCTTTGTATTTTCATTTTATCATTTTCCTGATGATAGAAGGTGACCTTTAATACATAAATTTAGATTATGCAGTTTGAGAGAGTAGGGCAGACCTATATTATTTTCCACATTGTTGACTTAGTGAGAGATGCAGCTGATACAGGAGGACAACTGCAGAATAGATGTCATCAATGCACAGAGTCTTTACTGAACCTAGTTCACAACCATTTCTAAATATCACATTGAGTTAATCCAATTATTTTAATTTTGTAATCTATTACAGTGGGAATGCATGCTTAGTAAACATGTTGTTCTGTATTGCAACTTGTTTAAATTGGTTTCTTTTGTTTAGATCTGCCAAATTCTTTTCTTGGATGCTCTACTACACTTGTCTTCCAACCAGAGTTGCCCTCTTGGGTTGGTGAGAATGGCAAATCAGAAATATTCTAGGCCTGAGATTATAGGATATTGTTGAATATAATTCTGCAGCTGAAATGGCTCAAAGATGCTTAGATTTGAGCTGCTAGATCTATTTTGCATCTATTGCACTCACCATGGTAGTAGTGTCATGTAGGATAACTGCGATTATCCTCAGTAGGACTTGACCTGTGATGTTAATTTCGATCAATGCAGTCATGGAGATTGAATCTGTGATAAGGTCATGTTTTTGGGTGTTTTCCTGGTTTGTTCTCATAATACCTGTACTAGCCCAGTCTAACAGTTATGTCTTCCAGAATTTGTACAATTGTGATTTTACCAACACACATTGAAGATCTGGCTCAGTAAACAGTCTTTGCTCTTGCCAACCTCAAAGTTTTGTCCAAGTGGAGAAATACTGTTGATCAGAGGAGCAGTAGGTTCCATTACTATTACTATTCATGAGTTCAAAATTAATGTTGAGGGTTGCCAGGTCAACTTTTTTCTGACTACATACCATTATGCTGATAATTCTATCCTGCCATTGGGACAGGTATGAACAGTGATAGTGATGGTGATGGAGTTGGCCAGATTAATGGTGTGAGTTCTTCCAGATTAGATTCAGCGGGGAATACCTTTTACCAAATCTAGTGCCAATACCAATGTCAATTAGCCTCTGGAGTTTTGCTATAGATTTTTAGTAGATGTTTAATTCAACTGAATGGTTATTAAACTTCTGATGAAGGAGCGGCGCTCCGAAAGCTAGTGCTTCCAATTAAACCTGTTGGACTATAACCTGGTATTGTGTGATTTTTAACTGAGAGAAGATAATTGTTAGTCTTAGTGCTTAGGAGTCATGCATACATTAAAATGTGTTGGAATGGCAGATGTCATGTCCTAAAGAGCAGCAGTGAACCAGATGGGATTTTATGAGAATCTGGTAGTTTCATGAACAACATTACTGATTCTAGTTCTGTATTCTGGATTTATTTAATTAATTGAATGTAAATTCCCCAACTACACTGGTGGGATTTGAATTTATGTATGTAAACCATTCATCCAAGCCTCTGGATTACTTGTCCAGTAACAGACAATGTTACTGTATCTCAGTTCTCATTAGCAGTTCTGCTAGTTATGTGCTGTCGTTTATTATGTTACATACCAGGAAAAATCAGATAGCAAGTTAACATGCTTCTTTTTTGCCTTTCTCCTATAACTAAAGATTGAGCTAGTTTCCTGTATTAGATGACAGGTTGTGATTTGATGGAAAATTAACATAAATGTTTAATCATATACTAATGCTGAAGCAATGTCAACAAGGTTGTGGACATAAAAGTGTCCCGTTATTATTTAAAGTCCATCTATTATTTTCAGTGGGTATAATCTCTTCCTTGCTAAAAGCCAGATTGAAAATGTATGTAACTCTACAGAAAGCTTTTTACTGTAAATTAGACATTATTTTTACAGCAGAAAATAGTAAACGTCAGGCTTGACTCAATTACATCTTTAAAAGTCTTGCCTTTACATATTGCCTTGCTACATCTTCATACACAACTTCAAAACAGTTGCAATAAAACAGATTTTGTTTGAAGTGCGGTCACTGTTATTTTGTAGGTATATCCAAGCATAAACAGAAGACCCCACAAAATGCAATGAAATGAATAACCAGCTAACCTAAGTAAAACAAATAAAATCCATATATAGCAATGTGGTAAATCAGTAATGCGCAATCGTGCAAAACTACCCAAACAAATGATTAGTTTTATTTAATGACAACAGCCTGGACTGAGCAATTTTTATCAAACAAGCTAAAATTTGAAAAAAGACACCTGGCTGTCATTTCTGCTGTCAACTCCAGCATTTGTAGGAATGATGTTTATATTAAGCAAGCATCATTCAAAAAAATGAGAAATAAAAGATATTTGATGTTAGACTTGACTACACAAGATTTCAACAAGCAAGTCTGTCTGTCTGTTGTCTGTCGACCAACTAACCTACATCCTTCGTTCAAAAGACATTTCTTAAGATGTCTAAAACTTTCCTGAACCTGCAATACTTTGGATATCATTCTTAAAGAAAACCCTGCTTCAGGGTAGGATAGACAATTAGAGTTCTAGTTCTGTCGAAGGTTGTAAGTCATAACGACCATAATAAATCAAGAAATCCATAATTATGACAACCAGACAAAAGATGAATAGAGGCCCAATTAGCGAAAAAAGATGATAAAATTTCCACTCTTCCCTGCAAAGATTTAACATTTTAATCCAAAGTCAGAAGTCACACAACACCAAGTTATAATCTAAAAGTTTTATTTGAAATCACAAGCTTTCAGATAAGTGTCCTCCAAGGCGGCCTTTGACATACACAATAATGCAGAATCACCATACCCATAAAGACAGCCTCAGCCATGATGGCTCAGAAAGGGTGAACGCTGGGAATTTGTTTCCATCAAGAGGGGATACTAGGACCTATGGGCACAGCCTTAGAATTAGAGGGGTCAATTTAAAATGGAAATGAGGAGATATTTCTTCAGCCAGAGAGTGATGGGTCTGTGGAGTTCATTGCGAAGGAGTGCAGTGGAGACCGGGATGTTGAATGTCTTCAAGGCAGAGATTGATAAATTCTTACTCTCGCAAGGAATTAAGGGATATGGGGAGAGTGTAGGTAAGTGATATTGAAATGTCCATCAGCCATGATTGAATGGCAGAATGGACTTGATGGGCAAAATGGCCTTACTTCCACTCCTATGTTTTACGGTCTTATGGTCTTATGATCTTGGGTTCATGTCGTGTTACACGTAACCCCACCGCACTATTCTGTGTTTGTAAAATCTACCTTAGTGTTCTGTATTGACACCATTATCTTGATAACTCATTATCATCTCTCTACCTTAATTAATTTGTACAGTTTTGGATTACTTTTTACTTTGGTAAGACCCTCGTCATGTTAATCCAGCCATTTGGTTTGTCCCTAGCACCATCTTATTTTTGATTTTTTGTAATTATCTTTCTGCCGGAATTAATCGGATCATAGGTCATCCTTTCACTTGCTACTCAGCTGTTGACACTTTACTTGTACCATTTGACACTTTGACCACCTACAAAGACTTGTTATTTAGCCTGTTGACACTCCACTCATACTAGTTGCACTATCTTTTGACACTCTCAATTACCTGGGATTATCTTGCAATGATCACTCTGCCTGTAAATTCTATGCGTGTGTGCTTCCCTCCACTTCACTTGATGAAGAAGAAGTACTCTGAATGCTAGTAATTACAAATAAATCTGTTGGACTATAACCTGGTATGGTGTGATTTCTGATATTGTCCACCTTAGTCCAACACCAGCACTTCATAATATTTAATAGTTGTTTTGAGATTTTTTTTTCAAGGAGCATGTTTCTGATGTTCCAAGTTGTGCATTGCAGGTAATGGTTGAACAATGATCTCATCAAGCCCTAAGTTAAAAGGAATGACCACAGTCTGTCAACTGATGTAGTACTACTCCAAAATACAACCTTTCCTAGAACTATAAATCAGTTATTGTAAGTTAAAATGTATTTTAAATAATGTATGCAAGTACAAATTTAAAATAAATAAAGCATTTTCATGATGAGTTGTTGTTATTATATTCTTTAAATGAAAGAACCTACAGGGCATTGGTCTTATCATATGAGTTCTTATAGTTAACAAAACATAGTTAATTGCACATTACTAACGTTGCTAACAGCTTACATGCTGCTTTGATATGTTAGCCATTATTGCAGAGACTTTGAAGATGGTCAGACCTTGCTCCTTCGAGATCCTAAATTGTTCTGCCCACAAATCAAAATAACATCATCTGAATGGCAAGTGCTTAAGGCATTTTTCAGTATTAACCCTTCCAGGACCATACATAGCACTTCCCTCTTAATCTCCTAGAATTCCTTGAAGGTACAATGCAAGAACTAAGTTTTCTGATTCAAATGGAATAGATTGTTGATCGTAGTGTTACGACATAGTGGTGAACCCTTCTCTTAATTAAACCACACATCCAGAAAAGCTCACCTTGCTTCATATTCTGTTAAAATATGAATGACAGAGAACTCCCAAATTCCATGATTTAAAGAAAATAGTATCAATTGATTCTTTAACTCTACAAGTGAACATTAAACAACAATTATTCACAACTTTAAGCCTTGCTTTCTCTTAACTGCTTATTACCTACCTCCAACTCTATAATAATATAATGTTCCAATAAGGCACTGATTAAAATTACATCAACCTAATTTCAAAACCACACCGCTGGTGTCATTGTCAGTGTCTTTATTCTTCCAGCTGAAGATCTCCCTCGGTCATCTTCTTTCTTTTTACTGCGAGTATAATTCATATTAAAATGTACATTCTGATACAGAATGTTTCTTAATTTCTTGGATCTGTGTTGATGACAGTTGCTATGTCTCCAATTTTCAAAATGTCTGCATTTTTATATCTGAAAATGTGTTGTTGGAAAAGCGCAGCAGGTCAGGCAGCATCCAAAGAGCAGGAGAATCGATGTTTCGGGCATGAGCCCTTCTTCAGGATGCTGCCTGACCTGCTGCGCTTTTCCAGCAACACATTTTCAGCTCTGATCTCCAGCATCTGCAGTCCTCACTTTCTCCAAGCATTTTTATATCCCCAACATTGGATCGTCTCAATGGTTCAAACTCGATTGGGTTTTAGTATCCAGGGGCAGAATTTAAACCGATTGTTTAAATTTGAATTGTTCTCAAAACAGCAACCAACTTAAGTATCCATTTCACAGCCAAATGTTTCATATTTTCAATTTTCCAGTACATTCTGGGACTGCCATCTAGTACATCACATCTCGTATATAAACTCTAAGTTCATAATAGTGTTCACTCTCTCTTAAAGTTACAGTACATGCCTTCAACTTCATAACAATAGTGTGTACAAGGAGATCCAACCAGGGTTGAAGAAGTTGAATTTTCCCTTCCAACACCAATTTAATTTAGTTCCATTCATTCTTCCCTATTGTTTCCTCAGTATTCATGAGAGAGAGAGACCTTATTGATAGTGACAACACCATGGACCAGTTAATAGACTTGAATAGATCGATATTAAGAAAGTGGATGTGTTGGAAATTGTGGGAATCATCTGGTATTACTCCCATGGAGAGTGAGGATGTGTAGGAAATTGTGGGAATCATCTGGTACTACTCCCATGGAGAGTGAAGACCCAAAGATCATCGCCAGAAGCACAGCAATCTCATTCCTCGTGTCCCGTAGCAATCTTAGATGTATCTGGTCCCCCCCTGGGACCTTTCTATCTCGATGCTTCCCATAATTTCCAGCACACCCACTTTCTTAATACCAATCTGTTCAAGTCTATTACATAGATCACTCAATGTTGCCAGTCAAGTTGATCGGGTTGTTAAGAAGGTGTATAGTGTTTTGGCTTTCATTTACAGAAGGATTGAGTGTATGAGCCGCAAGGTTTTGCTGCACCTCTATAAAACTGATTATACCACACTTGGAATATTGTGTCTAGTTCTGGTCGCCTCATTATAGGAAGGATGTAGATGCTTTAGACAGGGTGCAGAGGAGATTTACCAGGATGCTGCCTGGATTGAAGGGCTTGTCTTTTGAAGAGACATTGTGTGAGCTAGGGCTTTTCACACTGGAGAGATGAAGGAAGCAAGGTGACCTGATAGAGTTGTACAAGGTAATGAGAGGCATAGATAGATTAGATAGCCAGAAATGTTTCCCCAGGACAGAAATGGCTATCATGAGGGGTCAGAGTTTTGAGGTTATTGGAGGACGTTGTAGGGGAGATGTCAGAGGTAAGTTTTTTTATGCAGAGAGTGGTGGTTGTGTGGAATGCACTGCCAACAGTGGCAGTAGAGTCAGAGACATTAGGGACATTTAAGCAACTGCTAGACAAACAAATGGATGGCAGTAAATTGAGGGGTGTGTAGGTTAGATTGATCTTAGATTAAGATAAATGCTCAGTACAATATCAAGGGCTCTCGGGCCTGTACTGTGCTGTGCTGTTCTATGTTCGATGTTCTATATTTGTTATTGTCACATTGGCCTTGGTGGGTCATGTTGGTTAATTGTTATTTTAATAAGTAACTTAGGTTAATTGGTGCAAAACAAATGCCAAAGTAATGTGGTAGCATCTCTGAATGAAAAGAATGAGAGAAAAGAAAGTAAAATACGAGGAAAATAGCCAGAGAAGTAGGACGCTAGGATGTCCTCATTAGGGAGCTAGCTCAATTTTCCATTTATAAAGTTAAATTAATAGAAAATAGTCACTTTCTTTATAAGAACATATTTTTCTCCAACTGATTTGCCAGTGTTCATTGTACCAATGCATTACAAGATGATTAGGTATAGAAGCAGAAAGGTCCTCTCCATAATGAAAGCAATTCATTTATCTAATTCATCCAATTTGGAGAGGTGCAGAAGTAACAGGGTTGTTGTCAAGGGTGACTTCAACTTCCCCAATATTGATTGTAACCTCCTCAGTGCAAATACTTTGGATGGAGTAGATTTTCTCAGGTGTGTCCATGAAGGATTTCTGACTCAATATATAGATAAGTGGACTTATGGGCGGCACGGTGGCACAGTGGTTAGCACTGTTGCCTCACAGCGCCAGAGACTGGGTTCAGTTCCCACCTCAGGCGACTCTCTGTGTGGAGTTTGCACATTCTCCCCATGTCTGCATGGGTTTCCTCCGGGTGCTCTGGTTTCCTCCCACAGTCCAAAAAAAATGTGCAGTTTAGGTGAATTGGCCATGCTAAATTGTCCGTAGTGTTAGGTGAAGAGGCAAATGTAGGGGATGAGTCTGGGTGGGTTGCGTTTCGGCGGGTCGGTCTGGACTTGTTGGGCTGAAGGGCCTGTTTCTACGCTGTAATCTAATCTAATCTAAAGGGGAGACCATATTGGATTTGTTGCTTGGCAATGAACCAGGTCAGGTGTCAGATCTCTCAGTGGGAAAGCATTTCGGTGATAGTGATCACAACTCCCTGACCTTTACTATAGTCACGGAGAGGACTAGGAACAGATGGTATGGGCAAATATTTAATTGGGAGAGGATGAATTTGGAATATTGTGTTCAGTTCTGGTCACCTCATTAGAGGAAGGATTTGGAAGCTTTGGAGAGAGTGCAGAGGAGAATTACCAGGCTGCTGCCTGAACTGGAGGGCATACCTTATGAAGAAAGGTTAGTGTTTTTCTCATTGGAGCGAAGAAGGATGAGAAGTGACTTGATAGAGGTGCACAGATAATGAGAGGCATATATAGAGTGGGTAGCCAGAGACATTTTCTCACGCAGAAATGGCTATCATAAGGGGGCATAATTTTAAGGTGATTGAAGGAATGTTTAGGGGAGATGTCAGAGGTAGGTTCTTTACACAGAGAGTGATGGTGTGTGGAATGCACTGCTCACCGTGGTAATAGATTCAGAGACATTATGGACATTTAAGCAACTCTTGGTTAGGCACATGGATGATTGTAAAATGAAGGGTATGTAGGTTAGTTTAATCTTCGAGTAGGATAAAAGGTCAGCAGACCATTGACAGCCGAAGGGCTGTACTGTACTGTACTGTTCTATGTTCAGTTGAGAATAAGAAGTTTGAGGGAGGCAAGATCAGACATACCTGAAATATATGTATGTTTGGTATTTTACTTTTCAAATTTGTATTGGGGTAAAGCTGGCATGGCTGTATTTATCATGGTTCTCTTGTTGTCTTGACTAAGTGGTGGAACTCCTATTTGAACTGCTGTAGTCTTCGCATTGAGTGTGCTGGCATACCGTAATGGAATTTTAGGATTTTGATACAGTGCAGACATTACAGTATCTCAAATATTGCAAGATTCTGTGACCCAGTCTCCCAGTTAGGTAATACTTCTGAAAATTTGTTGTTGCAGTGCCAATTTATGTTAGATCCATGCACTTTTTTGCAATAAATTACGTGTCCAAACTAACCAGAAAAATGCCATGGGAGTTTTGCTAACAATGTATACTAATGAAATGTTTCCTGGGCATTTCTATTATCAAAAATAATGCTCTTTTTCGAATTGTGCATATAATTGAGTGGAGAAAAGCCCCCCATAAAGGTATCCTGTTCAGGAACATCTTTCGATGACAATGAAATCTCTTACTTTAACCTTCACAGCTGTTGGTTGTAAATAAAATAAGGGTGATGCAGAATGACTACCCACATAGATGTGTTCGATCTTAACAATCTGTTATAAACAGCAAATGAAGAAATAAGATGCCTGTGAGATTTATTTGTATTGCATGTGGCTCATGTACAAAATCAGGTGAACTCAAAATATTAGTACTTTTGAAGATTTCAAGCAGCATCTTTGAAAAGCCAACTAACAACATACCTCCTGGTGTTTTAGTGCAATGTGTCTATGGTTGATGTAATGACTTAACGATCTTCAGAAGGAAATCTTGTACATAAACATATCTAACATATCTATACAGCAGACTGAAATACCAAGTGACTTGATGCCAGTACTTTCTTAAGTACTGAAATATCTGTTTATGTTTTAATGAACATTGTTAGTCAGTGAATAGTATTGGTCAATTGACATGCACTGTATAGTCTTGGATAAACTATTAGCTTTTCAGATCAATACTGTAGAGCTGATCAAAGTTTACTATTCTAATTGGAGACGTTAATGGAGGTTTCCAGATACGATAGCAATTATCTTTCAGAAGTTCAAACTGATTCTGATAGAGGTTAACACACAGGATTTTTGGAATCCCAATGTGCATCTTGAATTGTACATCTGGTCTCTGGTCCATAAGATATTCTGTGGCTCTATTTGACAAAGAGCAGGCAACAACTACTGGTCAATACTTATTCCTCAATCAGAATCACTCAAATGGAATAGCCGCACACTTGCCTCAATTTTATTTCTGGAATTCTGTGTACACGATTTAGTATGGGTATATTTGTTCTCAACTCAAGGTATAGTTTCAAAAGTATTTTGTAATATTATTTACATGATTTAACATAAGGCATTTCTACTTTAACCTTCTACCTGGAGTTCTGATGAAGAAGGGTCATGGACCAAAAACATTGATTCTGCTTTCTCTCTGCAGATGCTGCCAAACCTGCTGAGTTTCTCCAGAAACTTCTGGGTTTTTTTTGTTTCAGATTTCCAGTAACTGTACTTCTTTTTTTTGGTGTTTGACTCATTGCCACACCTCTTCCAGGTATACTCACCTTGAAGAAGTTCTGCTCCTCTCTCTGACAGGATTTACATTCCAATCTTTCTCCTTGTTCACCATCATTTCTTCCTTTGTTGTTCCTAATTGACTTCCACAGCCACATCTCATTCCTCAGTAATGGACTCCGACTCAGGCTCACCCTGCGCGGATTCCAACAGAAGTTTCATGTTTTGTTTTTTGAATCCATCTTGGATCCCGGATATCTTACTGATGCACAATGCTATCCTGACAGCTGTTCTCACTGTATCCTGAGATCTGTACTCAGTGCTGCGTACTGCCATCAACACACTCTCAATTTTTCTCTCTCCATCAGCACCACGTCACACTGTCTCAGATCTGCCCTGGCCTCAATTCTACATCATTCTCTGATTTGTTCAATACTCTAACAGGAACTTTTTTTCCTTTCAGGCATTAAAGAACAAAAGCTGCAACAACTGAGAGATACCGACACCCATTGGCAACCTGCCCCCACCGCCCCCCAACTTCCTTTCCCTCTGACTGCATTCCTTCTCCTAACTCCATTTTTTGTCATGTATTTAATATTCCTTCTGATCTTCCGACCACTGATGTTGAATGCTGTTTACTCACAAAGGTCTTAGTTTAATCTCTCTGCATCCTCAATTCAATGAATTTCAGGCACCACATCACATTGAACTCTTCTGCCATCACCAGTGCCTCTGAGCCCACTTCTTTGGACAGGAAGCCTCTTCCCATCGCACAGACCTCTTCGCCCACCCCCAACAATCTTCCCCCACCTCGACCCTTCCATCTGACTTTTATCTGCATTCAACTTGTTTCCTAACAACTATCATGTGGCATTGGTTACTTTACTTTATTTGTCCACCTCATCTATTCGAACCCATCTCCCTCTGAATTGACTGCACTCCATGATCTCATATCCAACCATGGCTTGGTGATCAAGCCTACCAATAAGGGTGGTCCTTTAGTTGTCTGGCATACTGACCGCTACATTGTAGACATTGAGTGCAGCTCCAGAACCTCCTCTTATCTCACCCCGAACCACACCCTACCATGGGATATCAGGCTCTTATATCCATGATAGTCACTCATCTCATCATATGCCTCATAATCTTATTGTACCTTTCACTTACACCCATGGTGACTTTTATGTCAGTTTCAGAATTTCCAGTTCATGAGCACTAGCTGTCTCCTATTTACCATGGATGTGCAATCCCTTTAAACATCCATTCCCCATCAGGATGGCCTCAGGGGTCTTTGCTTCTTCCTGGAAAAAAGGCCTGAACCGTTCCCACGCACCACCATGCTCCTTCACCTGTCCAAGTTTGTCCTCACTTCAAATAATGACTTCTGATGAAGGATCACTGACCCCAAAATGTTGATTCTGCTTTGTCTCCATGGATGTTGCCAGACCTGCTAGGTTTCCCCAGCAATGTCTGTTTTCTTTTCGACTTAGATCTTCTCTGATTCCTACATTCTTAGAGTCTCCTACACATGACTTGAGTTCACGCTTACATCAAAGCATACCACAGAGGCTCATCCGCATATTCATTAAGCTTTATCTCCATGTGTTGAATTTGCCAAGAAAAGCAATGATTAGATTTCAAAGTGTTTCATTGGATGTGAATCATTTCAGGGCATATTGAGGAAATGCAAGGTGCTATGTAAATACATTCCTTTTCTCTTTCTGTCTGTCTCTCATTAAAAATGAGTGAATAGAGTAGATGGCAAAACAATAAAAAGGAACTTAAAGTTTTATTTTAAGGACAATGGCATACAATGTCCAATGCTGGATGGAAAGCTTGAAATGTAATTTCTTGAAGGAAGTGGATTGTTGGGATATAATGAAACAGAAATAGTCCTTAAGATCCCAAGTACTTTCCATATCAGTATATGTACATTCTGGTACATATTTTTCAAGCATTGGTTAAGCACATTTGTTCAGGATTTTATGTAGTCACTGTTATTAAATATGATGTGTAATAATTAATTTGAAAATTCTGCATGTTATGCAAAGTACAGCAAAATACTCTGTGTTTTTGGTGCTCTGGTCTGCAATCTTGAGAACTATTTGTTTGAGCTCTGCCATAAATATTGTCTTAGGCAAAACAACACTAGTCATTTTCACAGATAATTCTAGCATCGTATTTATGGGTTCATCACAACTGCCCAATACCTAACTATGAGTGAGTTACCCTGATCTTCACAATACAATGTGATTGTGAACTTAACTAGTAACTGTGTGTATCTTTGTGATTTTAAAATATACTTGCATTATTGCAAATCTTTACTCTTCTACAAACGACTTTTGTCACATTTGTTCAAGCTTGTAGATTTGTTTCCTGGCAGTTCTAGCAATACTTGGAAAGTGTCTAGTACATTTAATTACTGACGCTAACTCTATCTTGGGGGGCATGGATGAAAGCAGTACTCAAATATTTGTGCAACCAACCAATGCCTGTTTTTTGTGACACCATTCTGCCCCTTTTTTTTAAGCACAGTATACATTCACTCTACAAGTTTGAAATGAATGTATGTATTACTGCTCAACACTGAAGAACTGTTGATTCCTCAAAATATTGAGTTTCACAAATATTTCATCCTCTGTGACTAAATTTCATGGTGATTTTCCCATGCCCCTCAAGATCTTGTGCCTCCTGGAGTTGGGGTCTTTTGTTAGCCGGTCGGACCATCACAGACTTTGTCATGGCAAACTGGTTTTCAAAATTGTTGTTTATTCATGAGATATAAGTATGTATGCTGGGCCAGCATTTATTGCCCACCTCTAGTTGCCCGAGAGAAGACACTGATGAGCAGTGTTCTTGAAAGGTTTCTGATAGGACCAATTTTTAGCTTTCTCTATATTAGACATTGAATAAAATGATTCATCAAACAGTTTTTTTGAAGAAACATAAAATTACTCATTGATTATAAGTCAAAACCTATTCCATAAAAATGCAGAAGTGGCTATCAGACAGTTTAATGAAAATGTAAGCATTTAGCACTCTTAAGTAATGACAAACACAGCACACAGACATTCAAAACCATAATGCAATAACTCAAGAACCCCAACTGAAAAGGAATATATTTATTGTTGAATACCAAAATAGGTCCACTACTCATGGCATACATAGGCTAGTCCCAGTCCAAGATAGACAGTTCTGGAGACTCATCCCTGGGTACCCCTTTTTTTTGTATTCAGAAAGGCTCTTACACATAACTGAATGATGTTTTCCAACAACAAATCACCATGACTTTTTTTTTAATATTAGCCACTGCCAGTAAAACATCCATGCAGCCAATTGGCTACTTACTTGCAAAGCCCCTTATAGGCAATGCAAAAAGGGGAGTGTAGGGAGAGCAGGAAGGGCCTCCACCACACCAAAAGTGGAGGGAAAAGAAAGCATTGTAGTACCCATAGTGCCCATCTCTCACTAAAGGCATTAAGAGCATTGGTGGACACTGTGTGCTCCATCTCCGAGCACACCCAAGCATGTGGAACAGGGGCAGTCAGTTAACAGAGATGACCCCCTCCACAACAGGCTGCCTGGTCCTCTTAATAGCCAGCTTAGTCAGGCTCAGGAACAGACCCATGAGGCGGTCCTCCGATCTGCCCATACTCCTCCACACAAGATATTCAAAGATCAGAAGCATGGGATTGAAGCAAAAGATGTTTTATCAAATAACTAAAAACTGGGTTTGCTTTATATATTTTTTGGAAACTCTCAGTGAGTCCCCTTCCCCAGCTCTCGACTTCCTATTCACAGTTTCAGCCTGCTAAAGTTGTCAACAGGCTTTCAATTGGCTTCCCTCACTCCCAGAATCTTTGTCTTTTTAAAATATTTTCCAATTAACCAGTTTAGAGATGTTATTACACAGCTCTGGAGCAGGTAGGAGGTGAACCCTGGTCTCCTGGGTCAGAGATAGGGTCACTGCCAACCCTTTAGGTCTGTTTATTTATTATCTTATCGCTAAATCCAGAAGTATTTTTGCAACAACTGGACAGCTTTCCTATCATTGAATCACGGTGCTTTTTGTTGTCTTGGATCTGCATTTTTTTTATTTTTTAGGTTTTTATTTTTTCTCAACTTGCTCAGGGATGTGGTTACACACATGTAGAACAGGTGGACTTGAACCCAGCCTCTTGGAACAGAAATAGGGAGTCTACCACAGCACCAAAATGGTCCTTTGGATCTGCTTTATTCTTTGTAATGTAATAATTTGGAAAACCTGACTGAAAAGGAACATCGTGTATGATCGAACACAAAAATAGTATGCATGCATAGGCCAGTCCCAGCCCAATTTCTATGCTTGGGTCGGCCTTATTTCTTTACTTCAAATCACCATGAATCTTTTTTTTAACTATTAAAAACCACCATTAAATCACACATCGAGGCAATTAGAAGTTCACATGCAAATCCCATTACAGGTGATGCAAACCATCAAAAGTAAGGGAGAGTGGAAGGGTTTGGGTCTGCTTTAAAATTTATACTTTCTGAATCAACCCTTTCAGAGGTGTTATTGCATAACCTCTGGAGAAAAGATTCAAGTGATGAGCACTATCTGGGCAGGCCACTGCCTGTTACCATGGGAACTCATACTCAACGAGTTTCACAGGGAGATTAGTTCATGATTCCCCATGGACCTCGTGGGAGTTATTACAGAGCAAAAGAGGAAAAAAATCAATTTATGTCTGCAGAGATTCACTTTGAGAGTAAGATCTTTTGGCCTATTTATCTTAATTTTTGATGGCCAGAGCAATGTTGAGATGAGTGTCTATTTGGCTGCTGTTCTGGCCCATGTAGGTGGTTGTCAGGAGCATAGGCAAACGTCTCTATGTTTGCAAGTGCAGCTTGCTCAGGAAGTACTGTCTTGAGAAGTCTTACATTTGTTTGTCATTACAGAAATCAGGTTTTAAAGTGGCTTCACCATATAGGTGCTTCAGAAACAGGAGACACGAGCTGAGCTGCTCCTTTCTTTCAATAAGCTTCTCCCTGTTGGGCAGAGCAGCTCAGTGGTTAGCACTGTAGCCTCACAGTGCCAGGGACTCCAAACTCAGGTTACTGTCTGTGTAGAGTTTGCACATTCTCCCTGTGTGTGTGTGTGTGTGGGTTTCCATTGGGTGCTCTGGCTTTCTCCCATAGTGCAAAGATGTGGAGGGTAGGTGGATTGGCCATGCTAAATTGCCCATGGCATCCAGGGATTTGTAGGTTAGACGGATTAGACATGGGAAATGGAGGGTTACAGGGATAGGGTAGGGGTGTGTGTCTGGGTGCAACACTCTTTAGATGGTCTGTGCAGACTCAATGGGCCAAAAGGCCTCCTTCTGCACTGTTGTCTTGAACCATATAATTTCCGAAATGACTGGTTTAAAAAAAAAGTTAAACTATACTTCCATTGACCTCTTTAAAAAAGTAGATTCTAGGCATTTACACTCCTTCAAACTCAAGGCCATGAAAACGATTAAATATGAAGCCATCATTACACAAGCAATATGTGTTCCTTTTCCCTTTCCTTTTCATGAGCTAGCTTTATGGTGTGGTATGGACAAAGGACTTTAATTTTGTGATCATTCTCCACTAGTATTGCAGCAGTATTTTTCTTTACATATTAAAGATGCTGCAGAAAGTAGAGCTCTCCATTGTTAAATATGTCAAGAATATCTTCTGACTTATTTCTAATTATCTTGGAAAATGTGCCAGTAGAGCAGGTGGTCCTGTTCCAACCATTTCATATAGTTATCTATCTGACATTGACAATGGCTGCATAGAATATCTTTGAATAATTACTTCAAAATACCATCAGCCTAAATCATAAATTGTGTACTTAAAATGTCTTTTTCAATAAGTTTTTAAGTTATTAAGCACACGCCTAACTGTTATCATGCCATTCTTAATGCATATCACTTATTGAAAATAAATTATAAATATACCAAGTCCTGACATATCAGTAATAGTGCACATTTTTAATCAAGCCCAGTCATACTGTGCATGGTAATGAACCTCTGCAAAAGCTCTTCTTAAGGCTGATGTATTAGAGGATTCATATGAAGAGTACTTTCAAAACCTAACCTTAGTCATACGCCACAACAATGGTGATATTTGGAGGATTGGAGCTAATGGATATCATCACTTATGAATGATTTGACCTAGTTTAAGCACTAGGATTTGATAGTGCGCAGGAACATAGCCTGTCCTAGAGTAGGGTTTTTCTTCTACTTTGCCCCAACTACAGAAGACCTTCTCCGGATGAACTCATTTAACATTTGATCTCTCACATCCACCTCATGCCAAATTAGGAAGAGTTTTAAACTGTGGGTCCTGCGAACCCACCAGGAACAGTTAAGAATGCCTCATCTTATGTTCAGCGTGCCACCACACATGGTGTGCTCTCATGGCACAGAGGTAGTAACCTTACCTTTGAGCCAGATGGATCAGATTCATGTCTAACGTACTTCAGGCCTGTGTCATATCGTAACTGAACAGATTCATAATAAAATGCCTTCACCAGGCATGGGAATATGCCTGGGGAAAAACAAACCCCTGGTGGGAGTAAGTGGTATTTATGAACTACATTTGTGGATCACAAAACAGTGCTCTTAACTTTCAAGCGACTTAAGAGATCATGTGACTACTTTGTTAAAGTGCTCTGTTCATTCTGGAACCAGGAAAGCAGAATACTGCACATTTCATATTGATGCTTATTATGAACCAGCCCAGACCCCCTTAAAACATTTCAAGAAGGTAGCCCAGACTCTAACTTTTCTAATTGTTTTGGGCAGATGTGAGGTGGATATTCCAGGAGTGATGCAGCTGGTTAAACCACACAGTTTTAAACAAAACACAGACTACCAAATGAAACGTGAACAAAGTGAACAGAATATAGAACAACTTAGCCTGTCTGAAAACCCAACTGACTCTATTCCAACTTAATGATGCTGTTCCAATTTCCTACAACATCTCCATAAACACCTTTTTGGCCAAAAAGGTAAAATCAAACACAGGTTCTTACATAAGAGATGTTAGAGAGAGAAAGTTAGCCAGAAACATCTGTTGAATGAGAGAATCTTTTTTTTTCGCAGTAGCTTTCCTTGACGAGCAGTTTGGACAGATTGTTTGCTCAAACCAAACTAAACCAGGAAAAGAAACCGTGAACTAGGGTAACTGGCCACACCTCTTTCATTGTATAACTGTTTAAAAAAAAAACTTAAAAGTCTTTTTCCTGATTGTTGCCTTGGGCAGTATCTGTTCGCCATTAGCAAAGTCCCTAATCCCAGACAAATTGGAACCTTTGCCTTTTACAACCCCTCTTGAACAGAGCCAAGGACAACACCTTGTTAAAGGAGAAGCATTATCACACATTGCCATCCTTGCCGCTTCCTCGCCTTCAGTCAAATTCCATCTAAAATGTTACATTTCATCTTGGTTTTCTAACAATTTGATATTTTGTTTTCAGCAAGGGCCACTCAGCTCCTTACCTTACTTAGATTAAAATGAAATCATGTAAAACTGTCTGAGTTGGCCAGAATATTTAGCAAGGCCTTTGACAAGGTTCTGCACGGTAAACTGGTTAGTAAGGTTAGATCATATGAGATCCAGGGTGAGTTGGTCAAATGGATACAAAATTGGCTTGTCTTTAGGAGACAGATGGTCGTAGTAGAAGGTTGTTGTTCAGACTGGAGGCCTCTGACCAGGGGTGTGCTGCAAGGAGCAGTGTTGGGTCCACTGTGTTCATCATTTACATAAACAATTTGGATGAAAATATAGGAAGCATAGTTAGAAAGTTTATGGATGACAATAACATTGATGGTGTAGTGGGCTGCGGAAGAAGGTTATTAAGAGTACAATGGGATCATGAACCAGTCGGCCAAGGAATGACAGATGTAGTTTAGATAAATTAGATAAATGTGATAAATTAGATAGATTAGATAAATGTAATGTGTTGCATTTTGGTAAAACAAACCAGGGCAGGACAGATGCAGTTAATGGTAGGGCTCTGCGAAGTGTTGTCAAACAGAGAGATCTAGGGGTGCAGGTGCATTGTTCTTTGAAAATGGTGTCATATGATGGTGAAGAAGACGTTTGGCTTACTTGCCTTCGTTGGTCAGAGCATTGATTACAGGAGTTGGGATGCCATGTTACAGCTGTACAAGTTGTTGGTAAGGCCATGTTTGGAGTACTGCGTGCAATTCTGGTTGCCCTGCAACAGGAAGAATGTTATTAAACTGGGAAGGATGCAAAAAAGATTTACAAGCATGTAATCGATGCTGGAGGGTTTGGGTTATAAGGAGAGGCTGGATAGGCTGAGAATTCTTTCCCTGGATCACTGGAGGTTGAGGGGTAACTTTATAGAGATTTATAAAATCATCAGAGGCATAGATAAGGTGAATAGCAAAGATCTTTTCCCCCGGGTAAGTGAATCAAAAACTATGGCAAAGGTTTAAGGTGAGAGAAAAAAGATTGAAAAAGGATCTGATGCGCAACATTTTCACACAGAGGGTGGAATGAGCTGCCAGAGGAAGTGGTAGAGGCAAGTATAATTACAACATTTAAAAGACACTTGTACCGTTACATGGATAGGAAAGGTTGAGAGGGATATGGGCCAAATGCAGGCAAATGGAACTAGTTCAGTTTAGGAAACGTGGTCAGCATGGATAAGTTATTCTGAAGGGTCTGTTTCTGTGCTGTATGACTCAATAAACATGTGACATTTTCCATGAGGCACCCTTCCTTTAGGCACACATTTTAGTCTTCACCTCACTGATGTCCTCACTGTTGGTACAGTCAAAGCATGTGTCAAAAATATTGAGCATCCAGAACTAAAATAAAAAGCATTGCTGTGAGCTGCCACTGAAAAATAAAAGAAAATGAAGATTCCAGTTAAACCATCCCTTGAGAGAAAGTGGTTGCGGCTTCACCACTACCAGCTCCTATTGAAATGAGTTAAACTCGGAATTTTAGTTGGATGAACAGTGACAGAATTATGCAATAGTTACAGATTTGTTGAGTGAACCATGACAAGGACGAGACGCTATACTTTCTTTTATCATTGCTGTGAAGACACCGTTTCAAAACATGTTCCACCATAAATCTCTCTGAAGAGCAGAAAAATAGATACAGCCAAAACTTTAAAATGCTTTGAGCCCAAAGTGAATATTACTTCTGTCTGGTATGCATTCAATATGAGGGAATAAAGTGAAAAAGGAGTCCACTGATTAGAAGGTAATGTCATTAACAGTGCTTGCAGATAGCTTTAAATTTAGACAATTAAAGGATGAGCTAATTAAAGTGGAGATTGTATTAGGAATAATGGATATAAAAATGAAAGTACACTTTATTCAGAGGAGACAATCTTACACTCAGCAATTGACCTCTGCAGAAACGCTCAGGCTGTGGATCAACAATTCAAGCAAACTCATGCAGAAGAGATCAGGTCTGGCATGATGCTGACAGATTCTGTAGTCATGCAGGGCAAAACAAGCACAGATAAAGGGCAAGATGCAAATACTGTGGAAATTGTCATGCAAAGGAGAAGAAAGCATGTCCAGTGTGGGAAAACTAGTGTTCTTATTGCAAAGAGCAGTCTCATTTTGCACACAAGATTGTGGCTAAAAACTATGACAGCACAACAAGCAGTTACAGATGGCCACTGGGGAGATAACAGCTGAAGATTCTGATGAATCACCATACGACATTGAACAGGTTGTTATTTGCAAGTCAATAAGTGAAACATGAGATGTGATTGTTGGAATGAGGACTACAGAAGAAGAACAAAATGTTAACATAAAGTGTCAGATACATGCTTGTGTATTATGCAATATTATAATATTCACAAAGTGGTTCAATATGGTGATCTAAAAATTAAGCCCTTGAAAGTAAAGTTATGATCATTTGATGGCATATATTTGAGCTAAAAGGATAGCTTCCTCTGTTAGCCTATTGCAACAGCATTTACAAAAATCTGGAGCTCCAACCAAATGCTACTAATCACAGTCATAGAGTCATATAGCATGGAGAAAGTGAGTACTGCAAATGCTGGAGATTACAGTCAAGATTAGAGTGGTGCTAGAAAAGCACAGCAGGTCAGGCAGCATCCGAGGACCAGGAAAATCAACGAATCAAACAAAAGCCCTTCATCAGCCCTTCATCACCCCTCGTTCCTGGTGAAACGTCAATTTTCCTGCTCCTTGGATGCAGCCTGACCTGCTGTGCTTTTCTAGCACCACTCTAATCTTGACTCTAATCTCTAATATCTGCAGTACTCACTTTCGCCTAATTGATTTTAACCTTACTGAGAAGCCTCTTCCAAGGATGCCTGCCTTGAAGAAGTTCTCTTCCTTGCTCGTTCCTGAAGAAGGGTTTTTGCCCAAAATGTCCTTGGATGCTGCCTGACCTTCTGTGCTTTTCCAGCACCATTCTAATCTTGAATCATCCAGCCAGTGCATGCTTACCATGTTCCCAAACTGAACTAGTCCCACCTGCCTGCACTTGGCCCATAGCCCGCCAAACCTTTCCTATTCACGTACTTATCCAAATGTCTTTTAAATAGTGTAACTGTACCAGCATTCACCACTTCCTCTAGAAATTCATTCCACACACGATCCAATCTTTGTGTAAAAAGATTGCCCCTCATGTCTTTTTAAAATCTTTCTCCTCTCACCCTAAAAATATGCCCCCTCCTCTTGATATCCCCATTTTAAAGAAAAGACAACCGCCATTCACCTTAACAGCCTCTCATGATTTCATAAACCTCTATAAGGTCACCCCTCCAACTTCTACACTCCAGTGAAAGAAGTAACAACCTATCTAGCCAACTTTTATAACTCAAACCCTCCATTCTTGGCAATAACTTTGTAAATCTCTTCTCAACCCCCTCCCCCTTAATAACGCCCTTCCTACAACAGGGTGACCAGAACTGGACACAGTACTTCAGAAGAGGTCTCACCAATATCAATCTCAACATGACATTCCAAATCATATCTTCAAAGGTTTGAGCAATGAAGCCAAGCTTGTTAAATATCTTCTTAACCACATGTGGTGCAAACTTCAAAGAATTATGTACCTGAACCTTAGTTCTCTCTGTTCTACAACTCTATTCAAGGCCCTACTTTTAATTGTATAAGTCTTGCCCTTTTTTGTTTCACAAAAATGCAATACCTCATATTTATCCAAATTAAACTCCACCTGCCACTCCTCAGTGCATTGACCCAATTGATCAAGATTGTTTTGTAATCTAGGATAACCAGTTTCACTGTTCAATATACCACCAATTTTGATGTCATCTGCAAACTACTATTCCAGCCAGAGCAAGGTTAAAGCTTGGACTACTGTTGCTGAATATCCCAAAAAAGGTTCACAGAACACTGAAGAATTAACCATGGAACACGTCCTTGATGAGTACAAAGATATGTTCTCAAGGTTATCATGTTTTTCAGGAGATTACCAAAACAAAATGAGAATGCAAGACCAATTCAGCAGTTAGAGTCACAGAGAAGTACTGCATGGAAATAGATGCTTCAGTCCAACCCATCCATGCCGACTAGATATCGAAACCCAATCTAGTCCCACCTGCCAGCAACCGGCCCATATCTCTCCAAAGCCTTCCTATTCATAGATCCATCCAAATGACTCTTAAATGTTGCAATTGTACCAACCTCCACCACTTCCTTTGGCAGCTCATTCCATACACGTACCACCCTCTGTGTGAAAGCATTGCCCCTTAGGTATCTTTTATATTTTTTCCCTCTCACCCTAAACCTATGTCCTTTAGTTCCAGACTCCCCCAACCCAAGGAAAAGACTTTGTCTATTTATCCTATCCATGCCCCTCATAATTTTGTAAACCTCTATAAGGTCACCCCTAAGCTTCCAACACTCCAGGGAAAACAGCCATAGCCTATTCAGCCTCTCCCTGTAGCTCAGATCCTCCAACCCTGGCAACATCTTTTTAAATCTTTTCTGACCACTTTAAAGTTTCACAACATCTTTCCGATAGGAAGGAGACCAGAATTACACGCAATATTCCAATAGTGGCCTAACCAATGTCCTGTGCAGCCACAACATGACCTCCCAACTCCTGTACTCAATACTCTGACCAATAAAGGAAAGCATACC
>NC_057716.1:70459673-70479689 GCF_004010195.1 Chiloscyllium plagiosum | reverse complement strand
AGTGACTCCACTTTCAAGGACCTATGAACCTGCACTCCAAGGTCTATTTGTTCAGCAACACTCCTAGGACCTTACCATTAATTGTATAAGTCCTGCTAAGATTTGCTTTCCCAAAATGCAGCACCTCTCATTTAGCTGAATTAAACTCCATCTGCCACTTCTCAGCCCATTGGTTCATCTGATCAAGTTCCTGTTGTAATCTGAAGTAACCTTCTTCACTGTCCACACACCTCCAATTTTGGTGTCATCTGCAATCTTACTAACCATACCTCTTATGCTTGCATCCAAATCATTTATGTAAATGACAAAAAGTAGAGGACCTAGCACCAATCCTTGTGGCACTCCACTAGTCACAGGCCTCCAGTCTGAAAAACAACTCTCTATCACCACCCTCTGTCTTCTACCTTTGAGCCAGTTCTGTATCCAGATGACTAGTTCTCCCTGTATTCCGTGAGATCTAACTTTACTAACCAGTTTCCCATGGGAAACCTTGTCGAACAACTGACTGAAGTCCATATAGATTACATCTACTGCTCTGCCCTCATCAATCATCTTTGTTACTTCTTCAAAAAGCTCAATCAACTTTGTGAGACATGATTTCCCGCGCACAAATCCATGTTGACTATCCCTAATCGGTCCTTGCCTTTTCAAATACATGTACATCCTGTCTCTCAGGATTCCCTCCAACAACTTGCCCACCACCGACGTCATGTTCACTGGTCTATAGTTCCCTGGCTTGTCCTTATCACCCCTCTAAAACAGTGGCACCATGTTAGCCCACCTTCAGTCTTTCAGCACCTCACCTGTGACTATCGATGATACAAATATCTCAGCAAGAGGCCCAGCAATCACTTCTCTAGTTTCCCACAGAGTTCTAAGGGTACACCTGATCATGTCCTGGGGATTTACCCACCTTTATGCATTTCACAACATCCAGCACTTCCTCCTCTGTAATATGGACATTTTGCAAGGTGTCACCATCTATTTCATAACTTTCTATGTCTTCCATATCCTTTTCCAAAGTAAATACTGATGCAAAATACTCATTTAGTACCTCCCCCATTTTCTGTGGCTCCACACAAAGGTCACCTTCTGGCTTATGCCCGAAATGTCAATTCTCTTGCTCCTTGTATGCTGCCTGACCTGCTGCGCTTTTCCAGCAACACATTTTCAGCTCAGATCTCCAGCATCTGCAGTCCTCACTTTCTCCTCTGATCTTTGAGGGGCCCTATTCTCTCCCTAGTTACCCTTTTGTCCTTAATGTATTTGTGAAAACCCTTCGGATTCTTCTTAATTCTATTTGCCAAAACTATCTCATGTCCCCTTTTTGCCCTCCTGATTTCGCTCGTAAATGTATTCCTACTGCCTTTATACTCTTCTAAGGATTCACTCAATTTATCCTGTCTTTACCCTACATATGCTTCCTTATTATTCTTAACCAAACCCTCAATTTCTTTAGTCATCCAGCATTCCCTATACCTACCAGCATTTCCTTTCACCCTAACAGGAATATACTTTCTCTGGATTCTTGTTATCTCATTTCTGAAGGCTTCCTATTTTCCAGCCATCCCTTTACCTGCGAACATCTGCCCTCAATCAATGTTTGAAAGTTCTTGCCTTATACCGTCAAAATTGGCCTTTCTCCAATTTAGTACTTCAATTTTTAGATCTAGTGTATCCTTTTCCATCACTATCTTAAGTCTAATAGAATTATGGTCGCTGGCCCCAAAGTGCTCCCTCACTGACACCTCAGTCACCTGCCCTGCCTTATTTCCCAAGAGTAGGTCAAAAGAGTAGTTGATGAAGAAAGATCCCACTGTCCTTAAAGTAAGACTGAAAGAAAATATAAAGTTGGAGAAAGAAGAGAATCATCAATAAAGTGACAAATCCCACAGAATGGATTAGCACATGGTAGCAGTGAAACAGCCTGGAAAGCTAAGAGCACGTATTTATACAAATAATCCAAGTAAAACACCAAAGTGATCTAACTTCCTCATGCCAGACATTAAAAATATTTTGCCACAATTTACAAAGATAAAACTCTTCACCAAATCTAGATGTGAAGAATGGTTACTAAAAAATGAAATGAAATGGAAGTCGTAGCTTTGCTATTATGTCCTGATGCCTTTTAGGAGGTGCAGATGGTTGTACATATTTTTTGACATTTCCAGTGCTCCAGAAGACTAACAATGAAGATGACATGAGATGGTTAATGATTTTGCAGAAGTGGAAGTAATTGTGGATGGTCTGCTAGTTTAAGTTGGAAAAGACATATGTGGCTATTGTTAACGATGAACAAAATATTGTAACAATGAGCTACTTGACAGAGTTTGCCAAATGATTCTGAGGTAAATAAGAAATTGTTATAATTAAAGACACCAGTAGTCCATTACATTTTCATGTACCAACAGCAAAAAATCCTCACCCAATACTGAAAAGGTGAGAGTCATGGTATCAATACAGCAACCAATAGACGGAGAAGTAATTTAAATTTAGACTTAGGTTTAGATTTTTTGTCACATGTACATAAAAATACAGTGAAAAGTGTTTTTATATGTGTTACACACAGTGTCACCACATTCCAGTACCATCTTGAAACATTGAATATAACGCAAGATTTATTGCAATATAGTTCATCTTTCTCTCTTCTTGTTTCTACTCTGCTGCTCCTCAAGCCGCTGCTTGGTATCAGTTGAATTCTCTGACTCAGGCTCCTCGGTCTCTGTAACAGGCTCCTGAGTCTCTGTAATGGACCCTGGGGTCTCTGTAATTGGCCCTGGGGTCTCTGTAATAGACTTCTGGGTCTCTGCAATGGGCCCTGTTTCTGTAACGGGCCCTGGGTCTCTATAATAGGCTCCTGGGTTTCCGTAACAGGCCCTAGGTATCTGTAACAGGCTCCTGGGTCTCTGTAATGGGCCCTGGGTCTCTGTAATGGACCCTGGGTCTCGGTAACAGGCTCCTGGGTCTTTGTAACAGGCACCTGATTTCTCTGTTACAGGCTCCTGGTTTCTCTATTACAGGCTCTTGGGTCTCTGTAATGGGCTCCTGAGTCTCTGTAATGGGCTCTGTGGTCTCTGTAACAGACCCTGTGGTCTCTGTAACAGGCCCCTGGGTCTCTGTAATGGGTCCTGAAGTCTCTGCAAAGGGCCCTGCTGTCTCTGTAATGGGTCCTGGGGTCTCTGTAAAGGGGGGGTCTCCGTAATGGGCCCTGGTGTCTCGGTTGTGGCCCATCGCAGCTGCCACAATCACGACTGCTGTGTCCAAGCTGGAGCCATGGGCATGATTGTATGTGAGTTCTGTACCTTCCTGCTCCCCAACTGATGCTCCTCCAGACACTGCCACCGCTCATTGGTTGTCATGGTCCTCCGCCTTCCCTTTTGCTAACACTTCTGCTCTTTCAGCCACCCGAGCATTGCCACAGACCTGGAACCTCAGCACAGCCTGCAGGTCTGGGTCGGAGGAATCAGCCCAGGATTTGCTCGTCAGGGGAACCTGAGCCGGGGAGGTGAAGCCAGGTCTCTCTCATCCTGGCATTGTTGTTGTTGCTGCCTCCGCCAGAGGCCTCTTCCTTCACCTGCCACTCTCCAGGCTTTAAAGAAAAAAGACAAAAAAACAAAAAATGCAAAAGCAAAAAGAAGAAAAGAAACTGGATCGGAGCCGGTTTTCTAATTGGAAATAAGACAATAGGAGGCTGGTAAAACAGAGCAAGCCTGGCAGCATCAGGAGGTGGAGAAGTCTACATTTCAGGTGTAACCCTTCTTCAGATCAATTCTTCTTCCTCAGTGGCAGGTGGCTGATATGAAAGAAGTGAATACATTACCTACATAAATCATATGTCTGCTGACATCCAACAACATGTACAGAACAAGAATGGTCACCTCAGCAACAACAAATAACAGAGGAGCGCCATTCCCAGCAAAACAGCATTACCCAGATAAACAGCCAATGCCACTATATGTGGGCATGTCATGAGAGGAGCAACATAGTTTAAGGACGATGTGATCAACGCATGAAGCTGATGAAATTCGAATTGCTAAGGCATGAGAACAGTAGTGTATATAGTTGGGTAACTAAAAATATATGTGATAGTGTTTCTTTTGCTCTTTCTTCTGTAACAAAGAGGAGCCTTTTCGATTGTAATGCAATCATGTATTAATGTCTGTCTAGTTTGCCATTGTCATGTGACACTACCATGAGGAAAACAGCATCTTAGACTTTATTTCAATGAAATCCTTGTGTTGGGAACATTTGCTACATTGTACATTTGAAAAGTTATCTTTTTACAGTGTTGGTTCAAAATGGACAAAAGATCTGAATTTCATAGGGGAAATGGGAGTCACTGCCTCTGACATTCAGGTCACAATAGACTGAATGTCAAGGAGCCCTAGCAAAGCTAGAATCATTCGGAATAAGAGGGTAGACTCTCTACTGGTTGGAGTCATAGCCAGCACAAAGATGGTTATGACTTTGTTTGTTCAGGAAGCTTGGCTTCAGGACCTCTCTGCAGGAATTCCTTAGTTTGGTATCCTAGGTCTAGTCATCTTCAGCTACTTCAGCAATGACTTTCCTTCCAATGTAAAGTCAGAAGTTGGAAGATTCACTAATAATTGCACAATGTTCAGCACCATTCATGACTCTTCAGATACTGAAGCAGTTCATGTCCAAATGAAGCAAGAGCTAGAAAATATAAACGTTTGACCTGATAAGTAGCAAGTAACATTCACACCACACAAGTACCAGGCAAAGACGGTCTTCAACAAGACAGAATCAAACCATTGTCCCTTAACTGTCAATGGCATATCAATGGCTAAATCCTCCACTATCAGCATCCTGGAGGTTACAATTGACCAGAAAATGAAATGAGATATACCCTTCCTGATGAAGGACTTTTGCCCGAAATGTCGCTTCTTCTACTCCTCGGATGCTGCCTGACCTGCTGTGCTTTTCCAGTACCTCATTCTCAACTCTAATCTCCAACATCAGCAGTCTTCACTTTCACCCAAAAAGTGAAATGGACGAGCCATATAAATACTGTGGCTACAAGAGCAGGTCAGAGACTTGGAATCCTACAGCAAATAACTCACCTCTTAACTCCCTAAAGTATGCCCTTCATTTATAAAGGCACAAGTCAGAAGTGTGATGGAATACTCCTGTCTGACTGAAGTGTCGAATAGCCTATTTCTACTCTAGTGTGTAAACATGCATTTCCAGACTGTCCAAACTCTGGTTTAAACTTACCATCAATGGCTGACAGGTCCTGCTTGTTGACTTTAGTCTGCTATAATGTTTGTTGGCGGGAAGTTTTGTTTATGAAGGACCCTGGATATTGAACAAGCAAAGGCAATAGAATCACAGAACTAGAAAACTGGTCCTTGAGGCAAATTTATTTCATTTAAATTAAATGATTTCTTTTAAAACTTCAAAATCTGTTTCAGTTTAAAACTTCATTCAATATACTTAAATGTATTTGTGTCACATTTCAATTGTTACTCGAGTGTAGATTGAACCTACTTAGTTTTAAATAACAATTAGTCTCCCATGCGTAACATTCAAACTTGTTTCTTGTTTTTAAATCACTTATGCGGCATGGAGACATCTTCAATCTAAAAGCTAAATCCATCTGTTCTGATGCTAACAGACCTGCTGTGTATTTCCATCATTTTCTGTTTTCATTGCAATGTTTGGGTCATACTCTGGCAGAGTTTAACTCCAACTATTGTAGGATCCACTGCTTCAGTTATGGTGAAAGATTGATGGATGCTACAACAGGCAGCTAATCTGTCAAATTATTGCTGAAGAAGTGATTGTAAAATTATCCCCTGAATTATTATAAATTTGAGGTAAATACACCATTATAACCATGTCAAGTTTCCAGTGGTTTTCCAAATGTGATGGGGATCATTTCTCTAATAATGTTGAGCAAAAATGGAATTTTGCTTCTACATATATGGAAATGCCTTTAAAATGTGATTTTATATGCATCATTTCACATGATGCTACTTTTTGCCTCTGAGAGGAATGAATGAGTATTACCCAGCATGTGAGTAGAAGTATCAGAAGAGATAACATTAAGAGATGATTTTGAGTCTACCCACTGAGCAAAGACTGAGTGAGCAGACAACTACAATGTCTCAAATGATTTCTCAGCTGAGTTGCTACCATTGTTCAGATATTTCTGGGTTAATCTAGCTGCTCTGAAGAGGGAGCATAGGTCCAACGATTTACTTAGGTCCTAACCAAATTCAAGTCATGCCCGAGTAGACCAGCCTTGGTGGCTTTCCTGTCATTCTGAAACAAATGGGAAGAGGACTGAGGAGTCAATCAGTCCTGTGGAGAGCATTTTAAAAATAATTTGTATGACAGGGTGGTCTCCTAAGCCTTCAAAGGTGATTCAGATGTTTCCCAAAGCCACTTTCTCTCGCCTTAATATATGACCTTCTCTGAACATCTCTTTATGTTAGGAGCCCTGTGTCCTTGAAGTGTTTAGATTAGATTCCCTACAGTGCAGAAACAGGCCATTTGGCCCAACAAGTCCACACCAACCCTCCAAAGAGTAACCCATTCAGACCCATTTCCCACTAATGCACCTAACACTATGGACATTTTAGCATGGCCAATTCACCTGACCTGCACATCTTTGTGAGGCAGTTTCCTACTGAGGGGTATTTACTATGCCACATGAGACTTTTATTTATTAAGTATTTGTTCTATTTCTGAAAATATTGAAACATTCATTTTGAAGATATGTTTAATTATTTAGTGGATTGTGGCTAATGCTGGCAAGGTCAATATTTGTTACTCATGCCTGAATGATCTTGAGGAGGTGGTGATGCACAACCTCTTGAAATGCTACAATCTATCAGGTGCACATGCATGTAAAGTATCATGAGGAGGGAGTTCCAGAATTTATCCAGTGCTAATGAAATAATGGCAACAAATTTTAGGGCATTTTGGTATAAGAACCTGATGGATGGCAACTTCAGCCGAGTTCTTTGGAAACATGTTGAGAAGGAGAAATAGGTGCTTTGGCCTTTCCCCCCCTTATTCTTCATTGACTAAAAAGTAGCTAATTTAGGTTATTTTTGTGACATACATGACTATTGTATTTGTTCCCCTTCATCCTTCAAAGCTAAAAATCATACAACACCAGGTTATAGTCCAACAGGTTTATTTGGAAGCACTAGCTTTTAGATTGCTGCCTCTTCATCAGTTAGCTGTGGAGCAGGATCATAAGACACAGAATTATAGCAAAATATTACAGTGTCATATGACTGAAATGATATATTTAACAAATCTAGATTGCTGTTGAGTCTTTCATCTTTTAGAATGAGTTGCAGATTTTGGTTCATTAACATGTAAATCCTAGAACATGTTTTAAGTCGCATTAACAAGATAACTTAAGGTTTTACTTAAAAATGTGGCATCTCAGCTCAGACAATGAATTAAAGGTGTGAGGCGAGAGTCTGTCAGTATCCTAATCTTGAGTCAGACTGGTTCTATTTCCAAAGTAGGAATATTACATGGATTGACTGCCTGCATTGACTGCCTTCAGATTGTGCATTTTTTGAGCAAAATAGAATGTATCTGCAAATATATTTCTGCAAATGCAAATTCACCCCATAGATATATATTGTGTGTGTGTATGAGAGAGACAGAGTGTAAGTGCATGCATGTGAGTGTGTGCATGTGAATGTGAGTGTGCATGAGAGAATGCATGTTTGTGTGTGCATGCTTGATAAAGTGGCTGTGAGAGTGTGATGGAGTAGAAGCCTGCGAGAGGGTGTGTGTGGGTGTGAGTTAGGGAGGTGTATTTGTGAGTGTATGAGAGAGCATATGTTTGATAGAAGTCTGCGTGAGTGTGTGAGCATGTAAGAGTATGTGTGTATGTGTGTATGTGAGAGAGAGAGAGAGAAAGAAAGAGAGTATATACTGAAGTAGGGTCACCTGTAGTGCGATATGAACCCAAGGTCCTGGTTGAGGCCATGCTCATGGGTTCCAAACTTGTATATCAACTGCTATTCTGGATCAGTGGTGCTGGAAGAGCACAGCAATTCAGGCAGCATCCGAGGACAGGCAAAATCGACGTTTCGGGCAAAAGCCCAACTGCTATACACATCCTTCAAAGTAGGTTTACTACATAAGAACTTGTTTTAACCCATGCTTGAGATCTAGAAGTAAATACCAATAAATCTTGTTGCAAAGCGTAAAAATGCTTTAACAAATTCTGATCCTAACCTATAATTCCAGGGAAGAAAGCAACCTCATTTCCGTGCCGCACCGTGGGCGGCACGGTGGCACAGTGGTTAGCACTGCTGCCTCACAGCGCCTGAGACCCGGGTTCAATTCCCGGCTCAGGCGACTGACTGTGTGGAGTTTGCACGTTCTCCCCGTGTCTGCGTGGGTTTCCTCCGGGTGCTCCGGTTTCCTCCCACAGTCCAAAAGATGTGCAGGGTCAGGTGAATTGGCCATGTTAAATTGCCCGTAGTGTTATGTAGGGGTAAATGTAGGGGTATGGGTGGGTTTCGCTTCGGCGGGTCGGTGTGGACTTGTTGGGCCGAAGGGCCTGTTTCCACACTGTAATGTAATCTAATCTCATAACTTTGCAATAATGAATGATTGAAACATACACTGTCATATGGGAATCTGAATTTGAGGACAAGGACTTGGATCATTAATTACTGACATTTCACAAGTTGTGAGTCCTTCCAAATGATCTGGGATATATTCATGTTGTAGTAATATGTTAACACCCGGCCCATATCCCTCCAAACCCTTCGTATTCATATATCCATCCAAATGTCTTTTAAATGTTGCAATTATACCAGCCTCCACCACTTCCTCTGGCAGCTCATTCCATACACGTACCACACCTAAGTTGCCCCTTTGGTCTTTTTTATATATTTCCCCTCTCACTCTAAAACCATGCCCTCTAGTTTTGGACATCCCCCACCCCAGGGAAAAAACATTGTCTATTTACCCTATCCATACCCCTTATAATTTTGTAAACGTCTATAAGGGCACCCCTCAGCCTCCGACGCTCCAGGGAAAACAGCCCCAGCCTGTTAAGTCTCTCCCTGTAGTTCAAATCCTCCAACCCTGGCAACATCCTTGTAAATCTTTTCTGAACCCTTTCAAATTTCACAACATCTTTCCGATAGGAAGGAGACCAGAATTGCACACAATATTCCAACAGTGGCCTAACCAATGTCCTGTACAACCACAACATGACCTCCCAACTCCTGTACTCAATACTATGACCAATAAAAGAAAGCATACCAAATGACTTCTTCACTATCCTATCTACCTGTGACACCACTTTCAAGGAGCTATGAACCTGCACTCCAAGGTCTTTTTGTTCAGCAACACTCCCTAGGACATAACCATTAAGTGTATAAGTCCTGCTAAGATTTGCTTTCCCAAAATGCAGCACCTCGCATAAATCTGAATTAAACTCCATCTGCCACTTCTCAGCCCATTGGCCCATCTGGTCAAGATCCTGTTGTAATCTGAGGTAACCTTCTTCGCTGTCCACTACACCTCCAATTTTGGTGTCATCAGCAAGCTTACTAACTGTACCTCTTATGCTTGTATCCAAATCATTTATGTAAATTACAAAAAGTAGAGGACACAGCACCGACCCTTGTGGCACTCCATTGGTCACAGGCCTCCAGTCTGAAAAACAACTCTCCACCACCACCCTCTGTCTTCTACCTTTGAGCTTGTTCTGTACCCAAATGGCTAGTTCTCCCTGTATTCCATGAGATCTAACCTTGCTAACCAGTCTCCCATGGCCAACCTTGTCAAATGCCTTACTGAAGCCCATATAGATCACATCTACCGCTCTGCCCTCATCAATCCTCTTTGTTACTTCATCAAAAAATTCAATCAAGTTTGTGAGACATGATTTCCCATGCACAAAGCCATGTTGACAATCCCTCATCAGTCCTTGCCTTTCCAAATACATGTACATCCTGTCCCTCAGGATTCTCTCCAACAACTTGCCCACCACTGACGTCAGGCTCACTGGTATATAGTTCTCTGGCTTGTCCTTACTACCTTTCTTAAAGAGTGGCACCATGTTAGCCAACCTCCAGTCTTCCGGCACCTCACCTGTGACTATCGATGATACAAATATCTCAGCAAGAGGTGCAGCAATCACTTCTCTAGCTTCCCACAGAGTTCTAGGATACACCTGATCAGGTCCTGGGGATTTATTCACCTTTATGCATTTCATGGCATCCAGCACTTCCTCCTCTGTAATATGGACATTTTGCAAGATGTCACCATGTATTTCCCTACTGTCTATATCTTCCATATCCTTTTCCATAGTAAATACTGATGCAAAATACTTGGTTAGTATCTCCCCCATCTCCTGCAGCTCCACACAAAGGCTGCCTTACTGATCTTTGAGGGGCCCTATTCTCTCCCTCGTTACCCTTTTGTCCTTAATGTTATACTTTCTCTGGATTCTCGTTATCTCATTTCTGAAGGCTTCCCATTTTCCAGCCGTCCCTGTACTTGCAAACATCTGCCCCTAATCAGTTTTTGAAAGTTCTTGCCTTATACCGTCAAAATTGGCCTTTCTCCAATTTAGAACTTCAACTTTTTGATCTGGTCTATCCTTTTCCATCATTATTTTAAATCTATTATAATTATGGTCACTGGCCCCAAAGTGCTCCCCCACTGACATCTCAGTCACCTACCATGCCTTATTTCCCAAGAGTAGGTCAAGTTTTGCAGCTTCTCTAGTAGGTACATCCACTTACTGAATCAGAAAATTTTCTTGTACACACTTAACAAATTCATCTCCGTCTAAACCTTTAACACTTTGGCAGTCCCAGTCTATGTTTGAAAAGTTATAATCCCCTACCATAGCCACCCTATTATTCTTACAGATAGCTGAGATCTCCTTACAAGTTTGTTTCTCAATTTCCCTCTGACTATTAGGGGGTCTATCATGCAATCCCAATAAGGTTATCATCCCTTTCTTACTTCTCAGTTCCACCCAAATAGCTTCCCTGGATGTATTTCTGGGAATATCCTCCCTCAGCACAGCTATAATGCTATCTCCCCCTCATCTCTTGCCTCCCTTTCTACAAGTAAATTCTAGGCTGCCACTTCAGTTCAGTAGTGAGGGGTGTTCATTGTTAAATTTGCCTTGTTTTTGCTAAAATATTCAACAGAATTCCCATCTGCATTCTCAGGGGGATGTAAGAATGTCAGAAATAAGAACAGGAGTAAACCACTCAGCCTCTCGAGTCTGCTCTGCCAATCAGTCAGATCATAGCCGATGTGATAGTTCAGGCTAAGTCCATTTTTCACTTTCTGTGTCCTGACTATTAAAACATTGGATTCCCTCCAATAAAAGGCGTTCCAATTAGTTTTGAACATATTCAGTGTCCTAACCTCCATAGGGAAGAGAATTCCAAACACTAAAAATTCTTAGAGGAGAAATTTCTCCTTTTCACCATCTTTAATGGAAGACCCCTAATTTTGAAACTATGCATTCTCGTTCTCGATTCTCCCACATGGAGAAAACATCTCTTGGCAACAACTCTGTGAAGCACCTCAGAATATGTTGAAAATAGAGGAGGCCTACTCAATGTTACCCCTTAATGAAGATTGCAAAAAACAAATTATCTGATTATTATTATATTGCTTTTTGATTAAGTTTACTCAGTATAAATTGCCTCCTACATTTCTTACCTTAAAACACTAAGTACACTTCAAAAGTACTTAATTTATTGGGTTAAAAATCACACAACACCAGGTTATAGTCCAACAGGTTTAATTGGAAGCACACTAGCTTTCAGAACGACGCTCCTTCATCAGCTGGTAGTGGAGGGCTCAATCCCTCCACTACCACCTGATGAAGGAGTGTCGCTCCGAAAGCTAGTGTGCTTCCAATTAAACCTGTTGGACTATAAACTGGTGTTGTGTGATTTTTAATTATGTACACCCCAGTCCAACACCGGCATCTCCAAATCACAATTTATTGTGAATTGCTTTAGGATTTACAGTAGTTATGAAAGGCACCATATAATTGCAATATCTTTTGAATTTGTGATAAGAACCCAGTATCTGCTATCCTCTAGGCCCAAAACTACAACTTCCATGGAAACAAAGTTCAGGGAGTAGTTTAGGAATAAACAAGGGTGATTTGGGTCTGGGTATACATTGGGTGGATGCAATACATAAATTACTGCAGCGATTTGAGCAAGTAAGTTTTATTCATTTATTCAATAAACCAAACTTTAGAAAATATTGAAATCAAATAGCTCAAGAACTAAGTAGATATCTGGGCCATATCACAATGGTGTTAATAGGTGTTTGCAATCCACAAGTTACTGCAGCATTTCCTACATTATGACAGTCACTACACTCAAAGTATATAATTGGTTTTAAAGGATTATAAGACATGAAGTGCTTTCGAAAGGTGATAACTAAAACAATGTCAGGACATGTGACAGATCTAAAATTCAATGCCTGATCAAGCACACTCACACTCTCTCCTGCTGACGATCAACTAACACTCTGGCTGGTAGGCAGGTTTGGTGGCAGATTGGATTTCTGTAACTCTCAGATCTGTAACTTTGCAGACAAACTTCCTAATGGATAAAATACCTGTACCTGAAAAGTGACAGGAAGCTTATTATTAAGTTGTTAGACCAGTTAAAACTGTGCCACTGAACTAACATACAGTTGGGAACATTGACTGAGTGATGTAAATGGACTGTGTCACTTTGGTGAGAGTGTGCACTCTGGTGGGTGTAGATTTGTCAGTAATTTGGAATGAAGACTTCACCATTATCAGTCACCAGTCTAACTGAAACAAAAGTTTGTACTATAATGCAACTTTAAAAGAAGAGAAAAAAAACTTGCATTTACATTGGATCTTTCACAACCATCAGATATTTTCAAGCATTTTACATTGAATGACATACTTTGAAAGCATAGGCATTGCTCTGTTCGATGAAATACAGCAGGCAGTTTATAGACAGCAAAGTTCCACAAAGAATATTGTAATATTGACATAATAATCTGTTTACTTGCTTATTATTTTTCTGTATTATTTACCATTTAGATTATCATAGAAATCGTAGGTGACATTCGAACACTAGCTACTCAACCTCATTGAGATAATTGTTATGCATTGTGACTAAGCAATACATATGCTATATTTTTTATTAGACTCTGCTATTAATTAGTGTCTCCTAACTGTTAATTTGTCCACAGTTACGGTCACCACACCAAATCAATCAATTAAAATGGTTAATTGGATGCTAGACATAAGAAAGTGCTTACATAGCACTCAATTTGTATTCTTATTTCAGTGTCATATCTAACAGTTTTGATGAATAGCTTAACAAGATTGATATTTTCAAACTTAGAAATTAACCTTCCCCTTTCATGGTATCAATCCAAATTAATTCCATTAGATGCAAATCATTCATACACAACATATATCTATAAATATATTCACACTATGCAGTTAAAAATGACAATGGTGGACCAGTTGAAGAATCCCAATTGAGCTCAATAGAGTGCTTTGAAATGGTCAAAACCAGCAATTACACAGAATTAATACTTCTCTGATGAATTACCCAGTGAGTTTCAGATAAAATCATAAGGTGGAATCTTAGTCGGGTAATGGCAAAATCAGATGAAAAGTCCAGCAAGGGCTACCTTGAAATTGGGAAAACTTTGCTGCACCATTTGATTTTGCTTCATGGCAAAGCCAATTTCTTGTGAGGCAGTGGTGAGTTGCGAATTAAGGGAGATTATTGTGCGCTTAATGTCACAACTTGCTTTATGAAATATAAATTTGTATCTGGATGTCAACAAAAGTTAGAGCCAGCACTGGACAACCACAGCTTGTTACTTAATGTGAAGAGCGCCCATTTTGATTAGCAGCAAAGAACATCTTAGAACATTGGCATTTTGCCAAATACTTCCAAATATCATGTCACCTCTGTAATCCACTTCCAGGTCACTTTGGAAATACAGACTCGCACTGCAGTGCATACCAGCAACTAGCATTGAGAAGGCTGTACAGGGGCACTTTGCACCCAGATCACAAATTGGACTAGGCTGCTTCTCAGATCCCTCATTTCTTCTTTCAGCACTTTCTCACTTAGCGCCGATCTGCATGCTTACAGCATCCGTACATTACCATGCCATTGCCAATTAGCCTTTGGTTCTGGCTGATGCACCAGTGCACTGACAATGGTTTTTGGTCAGAGGTCACACGTCACCAGGTTATAGTCCAACAGGTTTATTTGAAATAACCAGCTTTTGGAGCATTTCCCCCTTCATCAGGTGGAGTGAAGAAAAGCAGACAGGCAAAGAATCTATAAGCAGAGAGATCAAAAGATCATAGAAATGGTGTGAGTGGAGTGTCGACAAGTCTCTGCAGGTGTTCAAGGAAACGTCAGCTTTTGTCGCAACACTACAGATGTCTTACAGAAAGTGGTCAACATTAGGCCTTGCTAGAGTGTCACATGTCACATTTAGCAGAGCTCCCACTGAGAGTCATAGAATCATAAAGATATACAGCATGGAAACAGACCCTTTGGTCTAACTCGTCCATGCTGACCAGATATCCTAAACTAATCTAGTTCCAGTTGTCGGCACTTGGCCCATATCCCTCTAAACCCTTCCTGTTCATATATCCACCAGATGCCTTTTAAATGGCCTAATTGTACCAGCCTCCACCACCTCCTCTGGCAGCTCATTGCATACATGCACCACCTTCTACATGAAAATGTTGCCCCTGTGGTTCCTTTTAAATTTTTCCCCTCTCACCTTATTCCTATGCCCTCTAGTTCTGAACCCCCCTACCCCAGGGAAAATACCTTGTCTAATTACTCTATCTATGCCCCTCGTGATTTTATAATCCTCTATAGGGTCATCCCTCAGCCTCATACACTCCAGGGAAAACAGCCTATTCAGCCTCTACCTGTAGCTCAAACCCTCCAACCCTGGCAGCATCCTTGTAAATCTTTTCTGAACCCTTTCAAGTTGATATAACTCTGTGAGCCACCCTCATTGCTATGAACAAACAGTGTACTCATGTAGATTGCCAATTTCAACAACAAAGATGTTTACCTCCAACTTAGAACACCCATAGGTGCCCTTAAGCTTGTCGTGGACAGTGCACTGACCGGAGGCAATATCTCTAACCTCATTTCAAAAATGGACATTGGCAATTTGGAAAAGACTCAGAGTAGGCAGCTTGTTTCTAGTCTCACCAGGTTCAAGAGGACTTTCAGTAAAGATGATGATGACATTGGGTATTTCAACCTGGGGCGCTATATGATTGTGACAACAAGTAACTCTCCAGTAAAGATTCCTCATCTCAGGATCCCACCCCATTGCTAATAGGAATTTTAAGTCTATTTGCTGAGGTCTTTGGAGTGAGGTGTCATTTGAAAGTCATTCCCCTATGCTCTTTGTGAGGAAGAATGGTGGAAAACTGAGACTCTGTGTCCATTAACAGGCACTCAATGCAATGATTCAGAATGATGACCACCTTCTATCTTGGTTCAGGAAGCTTTTTAAGCTCTTAAAGATGCAAAGTAATTCTGGTTATAACCATCCATCCATCGCTGAACAAGACATTGAAAGGATGGCATTCCAAACAGGCACTGGGGGACTTTATGAAACCCTGATATGAACTCTGTGATGTCTCAAGTATGTAATTGATAAAGTGTTTGGCGATTTTAATCTTCAGCCCATCATTGCATATCTGAATGATATCCTCAGCTTCAGCATAACATTCGAGGAAACTCTTGCAACACTAGACATTATCTTAGCCTACTTCTTGCAGTTTCACTTGAAAAGCGATGTGCCAACTTATTGGGACAAAATATCATACCTGGGCACTTTGTTACCAACAAAGGCATTACTCCTGATGAACTGGGCAGTAGAGGAGTCATCCTGGTTTAAGACAGAAAGGGAACTACACAAGCTGACTACTAGAGGAAACTTGTGCAAGGCTGCGTACAGTTTGCTCACCCATTCCATGATTTGCTAAGGAAGTCCTACAATGCTCAAGGCATGGTTGAGAGAGCATGGACAAGGCAAACAACCGAAACTTGTTTCATCACATGTCCTTGGTAACCGAGATTTCCAATTCCCTTTCAGACTGGAAACTGACACCAGTTTCCTTGGCTTAGGTTTGGTGTTGTCACGTGACCAAGGGCAGAAAAGAGTAGTTATTACTTATACTAGTCTGAACCATGGACCAGATTAGTGGAATATGCAGAATTATGACAGGACGAAATTCAGGCTGAGATGAGCTATTTCCCAAACATTCAGAGACTCCCTGATCAGTGCAGAGTTTGAAGTGTTACCAACAAAAGCCCATTCAACTACATTCAAATGTCCACAAAGCTGGGAGCAAGAGAGACCCAATGGATCAATTTAGCAGTTTTGATTCCAGATCTGTAAGAGGTCAGACAAAAGTAATACAAATGCTGATATTCTTAATCAGAAGGCCAACTACAGGAGGGAACCTACCCCTGCCTGACTGGAGGAGGCTGTAGCTGATTCACTGCCCAATCCCAAGTCAAAATCCCATTCCTTAAGAAGTTTGAACTAAGATCCAGTGCAGTGTTAATAATACATTTAGAAGTGAGATCCAAATAAGATCCAGACAGGTAGACTCAGATATGGTTTTATCTTTCCCAGTGGGCGGCACGGTGGCACAGTGGTTAGCATTGCTGCCTCACAGCGCCAGAGACACGGGTTCAATTCCCGCCTCAGGCGACTGACTGTGTGGAGTTTGCACATTCTCCCCGTGTCTGCGTGGGTTTCCTCCGGGTGCTCCTCCCACAGTCCAAAGATGTGCAGGTCAGGTGAATTGGCCATGCTTAATTGCCCGTAGTGTTAGGTAAGGGGTAAATGTATGGGTGGGTTGCGCTTTGGCGGGGGGGTGTGGACTTGTTGGGCCGAAGGGCCTGTTTCCACACTGTAAGTAATCTAATCTAATCTAATCTATCTTGAAAAAGAGGATCTCTGCCAACCTTGGAGAGTGATGGGAATGTCAGTAGACTGCACCATTACCAGAAAGTCCAACATCTACCATCACAGGGTCAGTTGAAGAAGGTGTCTAAACCAGCACAGAAGGAGTTGAGATTCTAGAAGAGGATTGGAAATAGGATGCAATCCTGTATTGGCTGGTTCATGACAATGAGAAAGCGGTGAAGCAACTCATCATTCCTGACAGCCACAAGCATTGGTAGCCATTCATAATTGAGCAGGGTACTAAACGACGGATAAGATGACTATGTTGACAAGAGAACAGCATTACTGGCCTGGGATGGCTGCTCATATTGATCATTCCTGTCAAAAGCATGTTGGCTAAAGTGAGCAAGTGTAGTACAAGGGATGCCAGTATTTCAGCAGGTATCTGCCAATTGGTGATTTGTTCTGGGAATGGTGTGAGGTAAGATGGGAATATAATTGGACACGAGAGATGCCATAAGGGTGAGGTAAATAGTTAAAGAGGCATGTTTTGTAAATTAGGGTATAGATATCAATGGGCCTGTAGTGAGAATCCTTCCAAAAAAACCGCAATGCAACTAGCACTTTGTCAAAAGATTATAAGACTCAAGTGTTATTGAATGAGAAAATGTAGGAAGCTAGGCAAGGTACCAAACTTAAAAGGAATTTGTATAAAAATTCTTGAAGTGGTGAGATAATTCGATCGTATCCTTCTCATTATTTACTAATGGAGAATTGCAAGAAGTGGGAAAAGTCCCCAAGGATTGGAAAACAGCCAAAAAGAGAAAGCCTCCAGAGACAGCAGTATGTTTACTACCTCCTTGTGGGTATTAGAAGGCCTATGAGAGAAGGGATTATATGGTAAATGGGATTTTGCCTAGATTGTGGTTGAGAGCATTTGAGTTCTTTGATCGTCACCTATGAGTTAACGGACCAATAAAAATGTTGAGAGGGAATTCAGAGCCTTCAAAAGAGTAAGAGGCAGCTTGAGAAAGTGATGTCGTCTGCCACTGCCATCACGGGTGAGTTAGGTCTGTGCTTGGAATGAAATATCATGGTGTCTCATTTCTCCTATCTTAAAAAAAAGGCTGTTTCAATCAGAGTAACTAGAACTTCAATTGAAATAGTCAGTATTTGAGATATTGATTAAAATTGAATTAGTAGAATTATGAATTAATTGAAACTGAATAAGGACAGCAGGACAGTTGATCTGTTGCAACTTAGTTGTGTGGGAGCTCATTGATAGCAGTGTGATCCATTGTCAAACATCATCCTGTAAGTGTCAATAGCTTTAAGAACATCAGTTCAGAGGACATGAGCTGAACTCTAAGCAATGGACAATGATGTATCAGGTAAGATGAAAGTAATCTGGATACATGGATCCAGGGGGAAGTCATATCCTTAGCCCAGAGTCTTGTGATTTGGTCCACGATTACAGACAGGAGGGTGTGACTGTGGGGGCCTTTACAGTTGTTCAACATGTTTGAGATTCTTACAGCTTAAATGGACAAAAAAATGGGCAGTAGGGTAGAACAAAACTGATCTATGGCACAGGCAACCTGTTCTGGGGGTGGGGAGAGGGGATTTGATAGGAATATTGTGGTAGTGAGGGACAGTATAATCAGTGGCCAGCTCCTACTTTTAATTTGTATTAATGTGTTTATATTAAGCAATGACTGAGTTTCAAAAGTAAATGCTAGCATTCTCGTGCAGCTGTACTGAAGGAAAATTGCACTTCTAGAACTGTTGACCTTTGGATGAAATATTAAACTGAAGTCCCAAATGGCTGTTTTGAATGAATGACAGGTAGTGCTATGATTTCACAGTAGAACAAGGAAATTATATATGGTATTTTAGGGCAATGTTTTCCATCTATGAGCACAAAAAAAAACAGATTATGTGATCATTATCACATCGCTGTTTGTGGGGATTTGCTGTATGCACATTAGTTATTGCATTTCATATATTTAGAAAAGTAACAACACTTTAAAAATACTTCATTGGTTGTGAAGTGCTTTGAGAGTCTGGGTGACGGTTAAAAGCAGGACCTTCTTCCTATTAATAAATATATTAAAATTCCATGAAAAATTGAAGGACCTGGTTGATGACAGAAACTCTGAGGATGTGACATAATTAGGTTTAAACACTGCTTTTAATACTCATCCTGCTTTAGAATAATGCTATAAGGAATTTGAAATCATTCACAATTCACTCATTAATGGATATAACCTGTAATTGCCTATGTTGTGATTAGCACAGGAATTAATTGTAAAACTTTTATAATTTTTGTCTTTAGCCTTAAACCTAACTCTTTAAACATCCTCAGCTTGAATTCCATGCTATTCTTTTCTACATCACTGATTCTCACATGAATCATGACCTATGGCTGCTCTCGCCAAATGACATTTTTTACTTATTTGACTATGTGCAAACACACATCATTCAAACCCATAATCCCTTCATAGTTTGCCAAGTATATCAAGGAGTTGAGGCACTACACAACATTGGTAAAAGTTAAATATCACACAACATCAGGTTATAGTCCGACAGGTTCATTTGGAAGCACTACTTGGAAGCACTAGCTTCCAAATAGTGCTTCCAAATAAACCTGTTGGACTATAATGTGGTGTTGTGTGACTTTTAACTTTGCAGAAGTTGGTACTGCAGATGTTGGAGATTAGAGTCAAGATTAGAGTGGTGCTGGAAAAGCACAGCAGGTCAGGCAGTATCTGAGGAGCAGGAACACTGACGTTTCGGGCAAAGGCTTTTCATCAGGAATAAGGCTGGCACCCTTGGGGGTGGAGAGATAAATGGAAGGTGGGTGCAGGTGGGGCTGGGGAGAAGGTAGCTAAGAGTGCAATAGGTGGATGGAGGTGAGGGTAAAGGTGATAGGGTGGAGCGGATAGGTGGGAAGGAAGATAGACAGGTGGGACAGGTCATGAGGAGGGTGCTGAGCTGGAAGGTTGGAACGAGGATAAGGTGGGGGGAGGGGAAATTAGGAAACTGGTG
>NC_057716.1:70456629-70459252 GCF_004010195.1 Chiloscyllium plagiosum | reverse complement strand
CACCTGTCAATCTTCCTTCCCATCTATCAGCTCCACCCTCCCTTCAGATCTATCACCTTCACCCTCACCTCCATCCACCTATTGCATTCTTAGCTACCTTCTCCCCAACCCCATACCCCCTCCCATTTATCTTTCCACCCCCAAGGCTCCCAGCCTCAATCCTGATGAAGGACTTTTGCCGAAACATTGATTTTTCCTGCTCCTCAGATGCTGCCTGACCTGCTGTGCTTTTCCAGCACCACTCTAATCTTGATTTTAACTTTGTTCATCCCAGTCCAGTACTGGCACCTCCGAATCACACCATTGGAAAGACCAGTCAGCTCATGAGTTAACAGAAGTGACCAATCCACAACTAGCAGTAGCAATCCCACAGGCACCAGAAAGTATCTATTTCACAAAGGCCATGTTGAATCACTAGCAGTTAGATGTTTAACTCTTTCCATCTCCAATCCCATTCCTGATTACTTAACAAGGAAAACCAAACAACTTCAGATTTGTGTGATGTTGAGCTCGGCAAGTGAGAGGAAGTTCAGACTCCGATGCCTCAGGAAGAAATAGCGATATATGCAATTCTAAACACAAGAATTAGCAACTGTTGTTGTTGGAAGTTGGAATTAGTTGCCTGGAGTAAGGTTTGACCTGTGGAAGAAAATTGAACAGACTGCAGGAAATTTGATTCTGCAATTACTGATAGCCTATGGTACAGAAAACTGGTGGAATAGCAGGAGACTCTGTCAAAATGCAAATGCAATACCAATTGAATGCAGGCCAGAACTCCAAGGTATTTCAAACCAAGGTTATGCACAGTGGGAAGAAACAAATAATCCTCTTTTGCTTGCAATTCACATTTCAAAGTCAGTCACCAAGTGTTGATCATCTTTTGTTTAGCTTATCTCTGCTTTAAAATATGTTGTTGACCCTGGGATAAGATCCTACAGTTCTAATTGTACTCAGGAGTATTTTCAGTACACAGAGAAACATATTATACGAAACAGGAATAGGAGAAAACATTTTGCAAAGCAAGACTGCTCCATCTTTTGAAGTAATCATAGATTTCAACTCCACATTCTCATTTGTCCCAAGTCTTCCTTGATTCCCTGAGAGACCATTTCAGATAGAGTCTATCTCAACCTTAACTGTCTTCTGTGATGCAGCATCCATAATCCTCTGGTGTGGAAAATGTTAATGATTTATGCCTTTTAGTGAAGAAATTTCTCCAAATCTTTCTTCACAAACATTGTGGGCCGAAGGGCCCGTTTCTGTGCTGTACAGTTCCATGTTCTATCTAAATTACCAGCCCCTTATTATGAAGCTCCGTCCATTTGTTATAGATCTTCTAGCTAGCAGGAAAATATTCGTGCACCTACTTTGTCAAGCTAGTTTATAATCTTGAATCAAGAAACAGAAATTGCTGGAAAAGCTCAGCAGATCTGACAGCATCTGTGAAGAGAAATCAGAGTTACCGTTTATAGTCGTGACCCTTCCTCAGACCCATTCTGGTATTATTGGTAAAAAGATATAATGATATTAGAAGCAGTTCACTGAAGGTTTACTCAACTCATTTCTGAGTTGAAGGGTTCTTCCAATGATAAAGGGTTGAAGAGGTTGGGTGGGTACCCATTGGAGTTGAGAAGAATGAGAGCAAATGTTATCAAACCATATAAAATAGTGAGGGGATTAGATAGAGTGGGTACCAGAAGGATGTTTCTTCTTTTGAGAGAGACTACAATTAGTGGACACATTGACCCAGATTTTCTGATTGTCAAACAATTGTTAGTCCAGCATAGATGGGAGGTGCATAAGGGGTACATCCCCCATTGTAATTGAGTGGAAAGTTGAAGATTCTGCTGAGCAATTTATCAATGCCTGAAACCTGCTGAAAATGTAAAATAAATCACAGAATTTGAAATGTTCTGGTGTAACTAAGTAATTACTTAGGAAAATTTAGACTATAAAATATGTAGTCTAATTCCTGAGTAACTATTTGACTGACTCCATACTTACCTCCACACACTCCAAATACATTTTCCCCAGACCCCTTGCATACTCCTAGCAAATGACCTTACACCACAGGGGACGCAGCACCCACCACCCAAGGACTTGATTACTTTGATGCGCTGCCAGAGCCAGAATTTTATTATTTTGCTTTTGACTCCATACTTTAAGTCTGGTTTTTAATGCCATGAGAAGTTTTCTTTTTACTTAAGCAAATTTGGAAATTGTGTTTTAGCTGACCTGGTATATGTACTTCCTTCAGGACAATTGCAGTGGTTCCCCATTGTATTTAATACCAAAGTACTTGATAAATTCATTTTTATGGGAGATGTTATGTGGAAAATTGGCATTTTAAAAACCCAAGGTGAGTCAATTCGATTTCTTTATTAAAAGTCACACAACACCAGGTTATAGTCCAACAGGTTTAATTGGAAGCACACTAGCTTTCGGAGCGACGCTCCTTCATCAGGTGATTGTGGAGGACTCGATCGTAACACAGAATTTATAGCAAAAATTTGCAGTGTGATGTAACTGAAATTATACATTGAAAAATTGATTGTCTGTTAAGTCTTTCATCTGTTAGAATACAGTGGTAGTTTCACTTCTTTCATGTGTAAATCACAAAACC
>NC_057716.1:70442187-70455945 GCF_004010195.1 Chiloscyllium plagiosum | reverse complement strand
ACAATCATCTGATGAAGGAGCGTCGCTCCGAAAGCTAGTGTGCTTCCAATTAAACCTGTTGGACTATAACCTGGTGTTGTGTGATTTTTAACTTTGTACACCCCAGTCCAACACCGGCATCTCCAAATCATGATTTCTTTATGGTTACAACATTGAGTTGTAAAGTTGTATCTGGGTCCAAATATTCTTTTTCAATACTGAATGATAAGAGTAATGAAAGTTTTAGACTATTGCTTTGTTACAATGTTGAGAAAGCTTTTTTCTTCATGTTACTTATGCCATCCACATGGATCACTTACAGTAATGAAATTATCCATCAGTCATTGCTTCATGGGGAAATCAATGAATGGCTGGCATGTATTTTAGATGTTAAATCTTTGATTCTTTTGAATGCATCTGGTTTCTTGTTGCAACCTCATGTACACATACATGCCTTCTCTTCATCATTTCTAGAAGTTTTTAGATTGCCATGTATAGAGTTGAGTTTCCTTCTTCCCATGTTAGTCACAGTCATAGCATGAAACTAAGCATAAGGGTGAGGTACATCTGCAGTTTCTGCTTCATCTTATTTGAATACTATTGTGAAAGCTGGTACAATGAGTGAGTTGAAGTTTAGTGGCTTTTATAAATGGGCTACACCCATGGAGTTCTAATCAGGCAAGAGTCTAACGTGTTGGATGGAGCAATTTTTGAAAATCATGATGACCACAGCCCTTTCATCACATAGCAAAGGGGTTCATGACTGGACAGCTGGTCTTGGACAATTTCTATCATGTAAAAAGTCAATTCTAAAGTTTCCAACATCCACAGTGTGCATTTATTGAATGTAGCTCATGCTCACAAATGTCTTGTTGTGCTCATCTGTTAAGGTCCATGCAAGTTGACAGCGAAGAGATCAATCACAACTTAATCCAGAATCCATGGATCTTCGATCACTACTTCTAAATATAAAAATGTATAAAGGCAAAAATTAGAATGGTGCAGCTTTAAGAGAGAACTCTATCTGCAACATTTAATCTAATATTTCTGCTGTGTGCAAACACAGTACAGAAAAGACAAGAAATTAAATAGTTCCTATTGCATTGATATCAAGCTATCAAAGGGTATTTCTGAGGTCTCCCAGCAACACTGTTGAGATCAGATGATCATGAGGGATACTTCGAAAACATTAACTTAACCTATTATTAATTTGCAGCTTGGAGAGGATGTCAAGCTAAAATGAAACCATTTTCTAAAGTACAGTTAAAAAAACAGTGATGTTCATGTTACATAATTGCAATTCCTAACAATGCATAATTTAAGTAACTATAACCTCTGGCTTTTGTGTAGCTTCTGTAATATGATAGCTGTATAATGAAAACTTTCTCATCTAATTCAGTATGCAGTGCGAAGGCTACTGAAAGGTGTCCTAAAAATATGTAATGATTACAATATTATCATGGCATATGTAAAACTTTATTTCTGTGCGTTGTTCACTGGGACCTTGAATAAAGAAAAAACTACATAAGTGATCTTCAGAATGTGTTAATATATATGTACGCATGCAAATTGGGTCAGTATTGTCAATATGCAACTATGCGTGGTTCACATACACTATTATTTAAAAAGGCATATGGATCTTCGGTAGAGAATATTATTTCAAGGGAATTATGAAAACCAACAAAGTTAATGTTTATCTCATCTAATTCATTTTCTGCCTTCAGGATTTTACATTACAATTGTTATTTAAATAATTCCTTTGGCTTACAATACAAATGCTACAAATACTCAGCACTTGTAGAGAGAGGAAGAAGGGAGTGGGTCAAATATCGATCCATATGTGCATATAATAATGGCCATATTATTATTTTTTTAAGAAATTTGACTTAACCTCACATTCCTGACCTGAATTATTTTTCTCAGGCTGCTTTGAGAGTCGAAATTGCGAGTGTGGTGCTAGAAAAGCACAGCAGGTCAGGCAGCATCCAAGCAGGAGAATCGACATTTCGGACATAAGCTCTTCATCAGGAATTATGATGGAAATGTTGATTCTCCTGCTCCTCGGATGCTGCCTGACCGGCTATGCTTTTCCAGCACCACACTCTCGATTCTGATCTTCAGCAACTGCAGTTCTCACTTTATCCTGCTTTGAGAGTCAGGAAAGTTTAGCTTGCAAACAGCACATTCACCACGGCCGAACTTTGTATCTCCATTTTAAATGGGGACAAAAATCAAATTTTCTCCTACCATTAATTTGTAAGTGTCAGTACTGGAAACTCATTAAAAGAACACCAGATTTGATAGCTTGTGAGGAAATGGAAAGCCTGCTGAGGAATTTGGAACATTCTAAAATGTATGTGTGAAGTGTTTCACACTTTCAAATACCACTATTAAGTGCTATATTGTAATGTACATGCATTTTTAATGCAACGACACACCATCAGGATCTCTCATTTAAATGAAAGTTCACCCTTGCATTGATCAGGCTCGTGTATTTATTTACATTTATTAAGTTGCTTTTCCAATACAAAAAGCATCGTAAAGCCATGAAATATTTTTCAAAATCTTGTCAGCCTGGACTGTCATCTCTTCTACTGTGATTTAAATGTTTCTGGCTGACGATTTTTTTTTAAAAAGTCTCAATGTTTAAAAATAAAACTCCTCTGGATTGATTGAAAGGCTCTGCATAGAAACTCACATGAATACCTGTCATTCTCTCCTTCCAAGAGAGCATTCTCCCTTTTGTCATCTCTGGCCATTATTTCAACTTAATAGGTCTGCCTTTTATCTGAAAATTAAATTAGTTTCAAGATGTTGTGAAACTTGAAAAGATTCAAGAAAGATTTACAAAGATGTTGCCAGGGTTGGAGGGTTTGAGCTAGAGGGAGAGGCTGACTAGGCTGGGGCTGTTTTCCCTGGAGCATCAGAGGCTGAGGAGTGACCTTATCCTATCCATGAGGGGCATGGATAGGATAAATAGACAAAGTCTTTTCCCTGGGGTGAGGGAGTCCAGAATAGAGGGCATAGGTTTAGGGTGAGGGGGAAAGATATAAAAGAGACCCAAGGGGTAACTTTTACCCATAGAGGGTGGTATGTGTATGAAATGAGCTACCAGAGGAAGTGGTGGAGGCTAGTACAATTGCAACATATTAAAGGCATCTGGATGGGTATATGAATAGGAAGGATTGGGAGGGATATCGGCTGGGTGCTGGCAGGTTGTCTAGATTGGGTTCAGACGTCTGGTCGGCTTGGCGAGTTGGAGCGAAGGGTCTGTTCCCGCTGTGTACATCTCTATGACTCTATGTTATAGTCACAGATTGTGCTTTTGCTGCGCTTTCTGGTTGGTTTACACACAATAATAGGAATACAGAATTTGCAATGGTCTTTTCTCATGTTGGAGTGCACTTTTCCTCTCCATATCAATGATACAGAAGCTTTTATTATGTATCAAGAGGTTCATTTACTTGCAATAAATGGAAAGTATTTTCCATAGACTTTGCATGAAATCTGAGAGCTGTACATTTTATAAAATGGATGATGGCAATGGAGGCTACATGTGGGCATCAAGTGAAATGGATGATCGGAGAATGCATTGGATAGCATGCAGTAGTGGGGTTTGAAAAGGTGAGGAGTAAGATTTTGAGAACCTTTTAATTCTGGCTGGAATCTTGGATCCTGTGCATGAAGAATCCAGGTGAGCGTCATAGCAGCCTGGCTCTCTACCCACATTCTTCCCACACTGGCATACAGTTCACAAGCTCCATAAAAAGTGTGTGAAGGCATCACATGGATTAGGAGTGACGTTTGAGTGTTATGAATGTGTATAGATCAGTTCTTTTTTACTAAGTTCAGAGGAAGAATCAGGCCAATAGCTTTATCATTCCTTTTTCTTTCTGTGTTTTTTTCCCCTTTTTAGCTTGGACTTCCAATATCTTTCAATATCCAGTATTTTACCTTTGTAATTACTTTGGCTGCCTGACAAACAGTATTTTTAGATCGCTTACCACTGCAATACTTGCTGCAGGATGATCATAAACAATACATTATTTAGTGGCAAGTACACATTATTTCAATTTGCTTTTGCTATTTCAGTACACTAAATCTGGATTTGGTGAAAAAGTGGAGAGATGCTTAATTAAGAAAACAGAAGGACACTGGCACAAGGGCATAATATTCTTGGCTTCTGAAAGATGAGCTATGCAGTTTGTTTGACCTGTGAGAATAGATCAGTTTATATAATAGTTATTGCAATTGCAATTTGAGCTTAAATTTTGGTAATAAATTTAACTAATTAACTTGATGTTTAACTTGTGTTGTCAAAAATCTCATTTGCTAACCTTACATGCTGTTCTGAATCATTAATTAACTAACCCCTTTAAGGCTTCTGAGCCTTGTTATTTTGTTATGCAAAGATTATAAAGAGATCAATTCATGTGAAAATAATTCCCTGATTTGTCAGCATCAAAATAGTTAGCTTTTGTGCACATACAGAGGCTTTGTTTTGTAGCTTTATACTTTCAGGAGGATTTAATGTATTCTTAATGTCACAGGTGGCTTCAGGCATTTCACAATCATGCTCAGTTCTTCAGTCAAGCCTTTATGTCTTCTGAAATATTTATTGATTTCATCATCTTTTAGTTTCATTGTTCAAAGCATGAAGAACATATTTTATGAATACAAATACATATTCTGTTTAAGCTTGGTGAAGTAAACTGTTTTCTTGAGGTTTGGTGATGCTCAAACTGCAATTTAGTTTTCTCTGAACCTGACTCAGTTTTCCTGGCTCGAACTTTAACCCTGGACTCACTGCCAGTTTTTTTTGTGTGACTGAAGATAAAATCTGAAAAACAAATACCCAACATATTTCTGTCAGAAAAAGATAGAAATACAAAATGACTTCCCTCTCAGACCAGAGTCAAGTGCTACTCAAGAACTGTTGACCCAATGGGATTCTAATTTTTATAGCATCACGACTCCAAATTACCAATGGTCATCTGAGCCAATGAAATGCAGTGAACACTTAAAATGGTGGCCTGCAGGATTCCAGAGAAAATATTTACAATGCTCAATTTTGATGGCACCCTCTATTCTGAATGATTGTTTTGTGATGAAGTGTTTGGAAGGACAGAGCTAACCGTTTCTTTTGGTCTTTCAAGTTGGCAACAAAAACACATGGGAACAGGAATAGGTCATTCAGCCTCTCAAGCGTGTTGTGCCATTTAGTGAGATCATGGCTGATCTATAGCCTAACTCTATATATCTGCATTTGACTCATATCCCTGAGCACCTTTGCTTAACCAAAAAAAAGCTTTCAGGTTTAAAATGATCAATTGATCTAGCATCAACTGTCATTTGTGAAAGAGAGTTCCAAACTTCTACTAGTCTTTCTGAGTGGAACAACTTTTCTGAATGATCTGATCTATAATATCCAACCAGTGGAAATAGGTTACCTTTATTTATCCTGCCTTAATGTTGACTGGGTCTATTGTGGCAGAGTTACTGCTGCAAGTTGATCATAAACAATATATTATTAATGGCAAGTATACATTATTTCAATCAGTTTTTGCTATGTCCATACACTAAATCTGGGTTTGGTAAAAAAGTGGAAATATGCTTAATTGAACAAACAGAAGGACACTGACACAAGGACACATGTTTTGTGAAAGATAAGCTGTGCAGCTTGTTTGACTTGGGAAAATAGATCAGTTAATATAATAGATTTTGCAATTGCAATTTGAGCTTATAGTTTGGCAATACATTTATAAAATAACTTTGATATTTAACTAGGGTGGCAGGGTGGCTCAGTGGTTACCATTGCTGCCTCACAGTGCCAGGGGACCTGGGTTTGATTCCAGCCTCGGACGACCGCCTGTATGGAGTTTGTACGTTCTCTGTGCGGGTGCTCTGGTTTCTCCCACAGTCCAAAGTTGTGCAAGTCAGGTGGATTGGCCATGCTAAATTGCTTATCGTGCTCAGGGATGTGTAGATTACTGTACTAGTCAGGGTAAAATGTGGAGTAATAGGATCGGGGAATGGGTCTGGGTGGGATAATCTTCAGAGGGTCGGTGTGGACATTGCACTGAATGGCCTGTTTCCACACTGTAGGGATTCCATGGCGTCAAAAATTTCCTTTACAAACTTTACATGCTGTTCTGAATCATTAATTAACTAATTCCTTAAAAGCTATTAAGCTTCTTTTTCTGTTTTGCAAAGATGATTAAGTCCATCTGAGATCCCAAGTCATCCATGACAAAGAAAATGGACAACTTGGATTTCTTTTGGATTAACTGTACCAGGGTGTCTGAAGCAAGAAGCAAGAATGTTTGTTCTCATGGGGTTTGGCGTGTGTGCTGATTTTATAAATATAGCCATGAAAAAGTGCTTGTTGCAAATATCTCTATATAAGTGCAGAGTCAGTTCAGACACTAAAGGCCAACCTTACTCTGCAGTAAGGTTTGTGAATTATCTATTACAGTCTCCTTCTGCATCAAGGATACAGAAGTGGTTATCTTATTTAGCCATCCACACTGCTGCTCATCATGTTTCTGAACTCTCCATAACACATCACTCACAAAGAGAGTTTACTGCCACCATCCTCTTTTATTTGTATGGTCCACTAGTCTGGTTTGGTAGAAACAATCAACTTGATAGTCCACAGAGAGGAGTCTCTTAAACAATATGTAGTTTATTGAATGCAAGCAACAATATATTGTTACACTGATATTTTCTTTCTGTTCACTCATGGGACATGGACATCGCTGGCTGGCCAACATTTATTGCCCATCCCTGCCTGCCTTTGAACTGAATGGCTTTCTAGGCCTTTTGAGTTAGCATTTGAGGTCAACCACATTGTTGTGTGTCTGGAGTCACATGTAGACCAGAGGATGGCAAATTCCCTGACCTGAAGGACATTAGTGAGCCAAATGAGCATTTCTGACAATGAGCAATGGTTTCATGGTTATCAGTAGATTCTTAATTACAGATTTATTCAACATCAAATTTAAATTCAACCAGCTACCATGGCGGGTTTCAAACTTGAGTCCTCAGAACGTTAGCTGACTTTCTGGATTAATAAATTTACGAAAATACCACTAGGTCATCAGCTTCCTTAAATGTGGCAGACATTGTTATGGAGAATATAAGGAAGATTCAGATGGTGGGCTTTACTCCTTTGAGATCCCTACCTAATCTCCCACTAAACTCCTATGACATCATCATAGGGATTTCTGTTTAAGGATATCCTCAGCATCTACTCATTCAGACTCTTATACTTTAATAAAATATCCACTCAAGTTTTATTGATTTAATATTTGTGTATTTTACTTATTTTAGCACTGCCTTATTTCACTGTTTCATTGTTCTCCCAGAAGGTCTTCCTTTTAGACTTGGCTGATTAACAGGCGTCCAATTGTGAGACTGTTGACTTCGATTCTGTTCTGACGTCTGAAAATTCCTTTAAACTGGAAGACATTTTATCTCTTGAATTTCCTTTAAAGAGATTGTCTTTGAAGTAGGAAATTGCTCCAGTACAATGTCAGAGGACATTTAATGCCATGAATTTCCTTTATACAGCACTCTGCACCATTGTAAACAGATAACTTATTTTTTGTAATGTCCTGGATTACCGATCCAGGCCATTTCTTAATTGCAATAATCTGGATCTCCACGAGGCAATGTCTTCTTGACCAAGGCCTGAAGTTTAGAAATTATTCATGGTGCCGAGTGGAAGCTTTCATGGAGTTGTAACAATATATTTTCAGATCAGAGTGGTGCAGATCAGGCAGCATCCGAGGAGCAGGAAAATCGACGTTTCGAGCAAAAGCCCTTCATCAGGAGTAGAGGCTTGAAGCCTCGAGGATGGAGAGATCAATACATTTTCAAGGTGTTTCAGCAGATGTTTAGTCTCAATCTGCAGATATATCTACACTGATGTGTACACACTCTTTAGTTAAACTAGTTGCTTAACTTGAATGCTTTCACTCACTGTCTATCAATGTGATATTGATGAAACCAACAGTGACACAACGTGAGGACTGACACTTGCTGTGACATAATTGCCATTAGTTCTCCTGTAACGCCATAGTTGCATTCCTGAGAAACCTCACTGAAAAGAAAATTGCTGAATAGAAATAATAGGCATTTGGAAAAAGTGGGGTTAGGGGCAGATCAGCAAAAAATATCACTCACAATTGCTCAAAATTCCCGCCTCAGGCGACTGACTGTGTGGAGTTCGCACATTCCCCCCGTGTCTGCGTGGGTTTCCTCCGGGTGTTCTGGTTTCCTCCCACAGTCCAAAGATGTGCAGGTCAGGTGAATTGGCCATGCTAAATTGCCCGTAGTGTTAGGTAAGGGGTATATGTAGGGGTATGGGTGGGTTGCACTTCGGCGGGTCAGTGTGGACTTGTTGGGCCAAAGGGCCTGTTTTCACACTGTAATGTAATCTAATCTAATCTAAAATTCACCCAGAAGTCTAACACAAAGTAAAACATAGCCTGAATGAAGGTTGAAATCATATCAATGAAACAAAAGTTTATTTGACATGTTACATTTCAAAAATGTAGGAAAGCTGCTCTCTGTACAGTGTCTCTCACAGATGCTGCTCTATCTACAACTGACATCCGTGCATGCACTGTATGGCTTGGAGACCGGCGCTAACATTACGCAGGTACAGAACGAAGCACGCAAAGTGATCCCCGCTAGAATCGTGCTATTGCGAACCAAGGTAATTCTTCAGCAACGTTGTAGCTAAATCGCGTTGTCAAACTGCTGGTTATCCTAGAACTACCTGCACAGAGGTTGTTTCCTGGAAACAGAGAACAGAGAAGTACAGCGCAGTACAGGCCCTTTGACCATCAATGTTGCACCGACCTGTGAAACCAATCTAAAACCTATCTAACCTACACTATTCCATTGTCATCCAGATGTTTATCCAATGACCATTTAAATGCCCTTAAAGTTGGCAAGTCTACTATTGTTGCAAACAGTGCATTCCATAACCTTAATACTCTCTGAGTAAAGAACCTACCTCTGATATCGGTCCTATATCTATCATCCCTCAGTTTAAAGCTATATCCCCTGATGCTAGCCATTACCATCCGAGGAAAAAGACTCTCACTGTCCAATAATCCTTGATCATCTATATGCCTCTATTACGTCACCTAATAGCTTTCCTTTCTCCAACGAAAACAGCCTCAAGTCCTTCAACGTTTCCTCATAAGGCCTTCCCTCCATACCAAGCAATATCCTGGTAAATCTCCTCTGTACCCTTTCCAATGCTTCCACATCCTTATAATATGGCGACCAGTATGCAATATTCCAAGCGCGGCTGGACCAGAGTGTTGTGCCTCATGGCTCCAAAACTCAATCCCTCTACTAATAAAAGCTAATACACTGTAAGCCTTCTGAATAGCCCTATCAACCTGGCTGGAACTTTCAGGACACTGAGATCTCTCTGTTCATCCACACTACCAAGAATCTTACCATTAGCCCAATATTCTGTATTTCTGTTACTCCTTCCAAAGTGAATGACCTCACACTTTTCCACATTAAACTCTATTTGTCATCTCTCAGCCCAGCTTTGCAGCTTATCTATGAGCCTCTGTAACCTGCAACATCCTTCCGCACTGTCCACAACTCCACCGAGTTTAGTGTCATCCACAAATTTACTAACCCATCCTTCTACGCCCTCATCCAGGTCATTTATAAAAATGACAAACAGCAGTAGCTCCAAAACAGATTCTTGCTGTATACCACTAGTGACTGAAGTCCAGGATGAACATTTCCCATCAAACACCACCTTCTGTCTTCTTACAGCAACCAATTTCTGATCCAAACTGCTAAATCACCCTCAATCCCACACCTCTGTATTTTTTTGCAATAGCCCTACAATGGGGAACCTTATCAAATGCCTTACGGAAATCCATATACACCACATCAACTGTTTTACCCTCATCCAGCTGTTTGGTCACCTTCTCAAAGAACACAATAAGGTCTGTGAGGCACGACCTATCCTTCACAAAACTGTGTTGACTATCCCTAATCAAATTATTCCTTTTTAGATATTATAAATTATATCTCTTACAATCCTTTCCAAAACTTTGCCCACAACACAAGTAAGGCTCACTGCTCTATAATTACCAGGGTTGTCTCCTTCTTGAACAAGGGGACAACATTTGCTATCCTCCAGTCTTCTGGCAATGTTTCTGTTGACAATGACAACATAAAGATCAAAGCTAAAGATTCTGCAATCTCCTCCCTCGCTTCCCAGAGAATCTTTGGATAAATCCCATCTGGCCTAGAGGATGTATCTATTTTCACATTTTCCAGAATTGCTAATAACCTTCTCCTTATGAACCTCAATCCCATCTATTCTAATAGCCTGTATCTCAGTCTTCTCATCGACAACATTGTCATTTTCCTATGTGAATACTGACGGAAAGTATTTATTTAGCACCTCTCCTATCTCTTCGGACTCTATTCACAACTTCCCACTACTGTCCTTGACTGGCCCTAATCTTACCCTAGTCATTCTTTCATTCCTGACATACCGATAGAAGATAAGAAAATTAAATTTTATATTGAGCTTGCATCTTATAAATCACTTCTACATTACAGCCAGAAGTGTCAAGTGAAAAATCCATTTCTGACTCCTCCTGAGGCTCCATGCATCATGGATCCCACCCTAAGTAATATGATAAAGAAATGGGTGAAGACATTGGATGCTGCCAAGGCCAGAGGCCCAGACAAGATTTCAACAATAGCACTGATAATTTGTGCTTCTGAATTTGCTGCACCCATTAGCAAGCTATTCTAAGATAGCCTGAAATCTGACAATGTGGAAAATTGTCCAGGGGTGTCATGCTCACAAAAGTAGGCCATATCCAACCCGGACAATTTCAGCTCAATCGCTCGACTCGGTCATCATCAAAGTGATGTAATGTGTTATTGATAGAGCTAGTACGTAGCACTTACAAAGGAATTCAGTTTGGGTGCTGCCAGGGTCACTTAGCTGTTAACTACAGCTTTGGTCCAAACATGGATGAAACAATATCAAACAAAGAATTAAACTCTAAAGGTAAGGTGGAAATGATTCCCCACATGAGGGCTGCATTTACAATGTGGCATCAAGGAACCCGAGGGAAAACTGGAATCAATGGGACTGGGGGGAAATGCTCTGTGGGTTGAAGCCTGATTTAGCACAAAGGAAAATAGTGTAGTTGACGAAGGTTAGACCTAGAACATGATTGCAAAATTTACTTAGGGTAGTTTCCTCAGTCAAACCATCTTCAATTTCTTCATTAATGACTTTCCCTCCACCATAAGCTAAGAAGTGAGGATGTTCACTGATAATTTGAGAATGGTTCATTGTCATTTATGATTCCTTAATTATTGAAGCAGTCCATGTCCAAACACAGCAAGAGCTGGACAGTATCCTGCTTGGCCTGAAAAGTGGCAAGTAACATTTGCGCCACACAACTTCCAAATAAGCATATCTCCAACAAGTAAATATTAAGCTATCAGCTCATGATACTCAACTGAAATTTGTCAGAATTATTTGTTCACCAAACTGTATATTGTATCAGTTAAAGAATTCACAAATGAGTTCAAGGGGAATATACTGCACAGAATATACTGATTATCTGATTGCATGTGTTTTCAAACATTGCTGAGTCTTGCACTTTGTACTGTCCAGTTTAGATAGCAGTCTAAATGAAAACAAAATATTGTGGATGCTTAGAAACTGAAATAAAAACAGGAACTACTGGTGGAACTCAATAGGTCTGGCAGCATAGGGAGAGAAGTCAAGATTAGAATAGCGCTGGAGAATGACAGCAGGTCAGGCAGCATTTGAGGAGCAGAAAAATCGATGTTTCGGGCAGGAGCCCTTCATCTTTTGAAGATGAGTTATACTGGACTTGAAAAATTGTCAATTTATTTTCAGTATTATTTCAAAAGTATAAGTTGCTTATTACACCTTGCTGAACGATAATAAGACCATAAGACCATAAGACATAGGAGTGGAAGTAAGGCCATTCGGCCCATCGAGTCCACTCCGCCATTTAATCATGGCTGATGGACATTTCAACTCCACTTACCCGCATTCTCCCCGTAGCCCTTAATTCCTTGTGACATCAAGAATTTATCAATCTCTGCCTTGAAGACGTTTAGCGTCCCGGCCTCTACTGCACTCTGCAGCAATGAATTCCACCGGCCCACCACTCTCTGGCTGAAGAAATGTCTTCGCATTTCTGTTCTGAACTGACCCCCTCTAATTTTAAGGCTGTGCCCATGGGTCCTAGTCTCCCCGCCTAATGGAAACAATTTCTTAGCGTCCACCCTTTCCAAGCCATGTATTATCTTATAAGTTTCTATTAGATCTCCCCTTAACCTTCTAAACTCCAATGAGTACAATCCCAGGATCCTCAGCCGTTCCTCGTATGTTAGACCTACCATTCCAGGGATCTCCGCTGAACATGCTCCAGTGCCAGTATGTCCCTCCTGAGGTGTGGAGCCCAAAACTGGACACAGTACTCCAAATGGGGCCTAACCAGAGCTTTATAAAGTCTCAGTAGCGCATCGCTGCTTTTATTTTCCAACCTTCTTGAGATAAATGACAACATTGCATTCGCTTTCTTAATCACGGATTCAACCTGCACGTTTATTTTTAGAGAATCCTCAACTAGCACTCCCAGATCCTTTTGTACTTTGTCTTTATGAATTTTCTCACTGTTTAAAAAGTAGTCCATGCTTGTATTCTTTTTTCCAAAGTGCAAGACCTCGCATTTGCTCACATTGAACTTCATCAGCCATTTCCTGGACCACTCTCCCAAACTGTCTAGATCCTTCTGCAGCCTCCCCACTTCCTCAGTACTACCTGCCTGTCCACCTATCTTCGTATCATCGGCAAACTTTGCTAGAATTCCCCCAGTCCCTTTACCCAGATCATTAATATGTAACGTGAACAGCTGTGACCCCAACACTGAACCCTGTGGGACACCGCTTGTCACCAGCTGCCATTCCGAAAAAGAACCTCTTATCCAAACTCTCTGCCTTCTGTCAGACAGCCAATTCCTCAATCCATGCCAGTAGCTCACCTCGAACACCATGGGCCCTCACCTTACTCAGCAGCCTCCCGTATGGAACCTCAACAAAGGCCTTTTGGAAGTCTAGATAAACCACATCCACTGGGTTTCCCTGGTCTAACCTACTTGTCACCTCTTCAAAGAATTCTAACAGGTTTGTCAGGCACGACCTCCCCTTACTAAATCCATGTTGACTTGTTCTAATCCGACCCTGCTCTTCCAAGAATTTAGAAACCTCATCCTTAACGTTGGATTCTAGAATTTTACCAACAACTGAGGTTCGGCTAATTGGCCTATAATTTTCCATCTTTTGTCTTGATGCTTTCTTGAACAATGGGGTTACAACAGCAGTCTTCCAATCATCTGGGACTTTCCCTGACTCCAGTGACTTTTGAAAGATCTCAATCAACGCCTCCGCTATTTCCTTAGCCACCTCCCTCAGAACTCTAGGATGTAGCCCATTGGAGCCAGGAGATTTGTCAATTTTAAGACCTTTTAGCTTTTCTAGCACTACCTCTTTTGTGATGGCAACCATACTCAACTCTGCCCCCTAACTCTCTTTAATTGTTGGGATATTACTCATGTCTCCCACTGTGAAGACTGACGCAAAGTACTTATTAAGTTCTCCTGCTATTTCCTTATCTCCCATCACTAGGCTTCCAGCATCAGTTTGAAGTGGCCCAATGTCTACTTTTGC
>NC_057716.1:70427391-70441938 GCF_004010195.1 Chiloscyllium plagiosum | reverse complement strand
CTGAACTCTACCATATTATGATCGCTGCTTCCTAAGTGTTCCCTTACTTTAAGATTTTTTATAAAGTCTGGTTCATTACATAGCACTAGATCCAAAATAGCCTGCTCCCTTTTGGGCTCCATGACAAGCTATTCCAAAAAGCCATCCTGTAAGCATTCCAAGAATTACCTTTTTTTGGATCCACTGGCAACATTATTTACCCAGTCCACCTGCATATTGAAGTCCCCCATGATCACCGTGACCTTGACTTTCTGACATGCCTTTTCTATTTCCCGATAGATGTTGCGCCTCTGGTCCTGACCACTGTTAGGAGGTCTGTACATAACTCCCATTATGGTTTTTTTGCCTTTGTGGTTCTTCAATTCCACCCACACAGACTCCACATCATCCAACCCTATGTCATTCAGTGCCATAGATTTAATTTTGTTCTTAACTAACAGGGCCACCCCACCCCCTCTGCCCACCTCCCGGTCTTTTCGATAATTAGGGATGTTTAACTGCCAGTCCTGAACCCCTGCAACCATGTCTCTGTGATGCCTACCACATCATAATCATTCACGATGATCTGTGCTGTTAGTTCATCTACTTTGTTACGAATGCTATGAGCATTCAGGTAACGTGCCTTAATGCTAACATTCTTATCATTAGAGATATTGGAAGTCATAAGATGTCCTAAGTTATCCTTCCTTTTTGTTGCATTACTAATCTGTCTCAAGGTTAAATCCACCTGCATACATGCAATCCTCCTGCTTATCTTTCCATTTAACTCCATACTCCCTGTTGCTTTCGCTTTCCCTTCCCCCTAATTCAGAAAATTAAAGTCCTACTGACCACCCTATTTATCCTCTCCGCTAGAACATTGGTACCAGATCGGTTCAAGTGGAGACTGTCCCAACGGTACAGATCCCCCCCCGGTTCCAAAACTGATGCCAATGCCCCATGAAATGGAATCCCCTTTTCCCACACCAATCCCTTAGCCTTGTGTTTACTTCCTTAATTTTCTTATCCCTATGCCAATTGGTATGTGGCTCGGGCAGTAATCCAGAGATTATGACCTTTGAGGACCTGTACTTCAATTTCCTTCCTAGTGCTTGATAATCCCCAAATAGGTCCTCCACCCTAACTTTGCCTATGTTGTTAGTACCAACGTGGACCACAACAACTCGATCCTCCCCCTCCCGCTCCAATATCCTTTCAAACCGGTCGGAGATGTCCCTCACCCTGGCACCGGGTAGGCAACGCACCATGCGAGACTCCCGATCCGGCTTGCAAAGGATACTATCTGTCCCCCTAATTATAGAATCCCCTATAACAACTACTTGTCTTTTTGCTCCCCCCTCTTGAATGGCCTTCTGCACCATGGTGCCGTGGTCAGCTGGCTCATCATGTCCAAAGCCCTTTTCCTCATCTGTATAGGGAGCAAGAATTTCATACCAGTTGGACAAGGTCAAGGGCTGAGGCTCCTGCACTCCTGAATTCAAGTTCCCCCTGCCTGCCTCACTTACAGTCACACTCTGATGTCCCTGATCACTAACTGAATGTGAATTACTTAATCTCCCAGGTGTGACTGCCTCCTGAAACAAAGCATCCAGGTAACTCTCCCCCTCCCGGATGTGCCGCAGTGTTTGAAGCTCAGATTCCAGATCATCAACTCTGATCCGGAGTTCTTCCAGCAACCAACACTTGCTGCAGATGTGGTCACTGCCATTCACAATGGGGTCAGCCAACTCCCACATCATACAGCGACAGCACATCACCTGCCCAGCCATCTCTGCTTAGTTAATTACTTTATTACTTTGTATAGGTTTGAGTTAAAATACTTTCTGATACCTCTCTGCTATTGTCTATTTCTAAAAACCAATTAATAGATAAACCATAAAAAGTAAATTCTTAACCATTCACCGATAAAGAAATAGAAAATCCTTACCTTAACAAACCAGAGTCCTATTTTTGGTTAGAGGAGGGGGGGGGGGGAGGTGGGAGACACAACACGTGTAGTGTCTCGGGTTCAGCCACTGCCCAGATATATTACCGGCAGTCCCCTAGTCGTCGCTCCTGCTTTTCCTACTTATTAACTAGGTTAGAGAAGGAGGGCGGGTGGGAGACACTACAGCAGAAGAGTCTCGGGTTTAACCGCCTTGCTGATATATATGGCCACTGCTTTCCTTCCTGGCTGCCCTTCTGGTCCACGTCACTTCCTCCGCTGCTCCCGCTCCTTCTCCGCTGCTGCTCACTTAAAATGGCCGTTGGCATCGAAGGGTGAGTATTTATACTCACTGCTTACCTTCCCGGCTACCCCTCTAGTCCCCGTCACTTCCTCTGCTGTTCCTGCTCCTTCTGTGAAAGAGAAAAACACCGCTGCCCGCTACCGGTAAATAATTTTAATAAAAACTGCCTTACATTATCTGCAGTCTTCCGAGTTCATCCTACCTCCGCTGCTGCTCGCACTTAAAATAATGTCATTAGCTATGCTTCAAATTGTATTGAGAAATTTATAAAATTGCTCCACTTCTGATTTTGTATCTATTTTGGAAGCTTGTCTGGATCTCAGAAATTGTTGTCTCCAAGCTAGCCAGCCTGAGTTTTACTTGTCCTGTCTCTTAAATTAAGTCTTCCTGACAGTATTATTTCTGAAGTTACGCCTTCCTAATGTGATTATTTACTTTCCTTGCTTACAAAGCTTTTTTTTGACTTTGGAGCATAACAATGCTGCCACTGTGTACTGCTGCAATGTAGATTTTCTTCTGCTAATTAGTCCAAGTAAACGATTCCTACCTTTGTGAATAACAGGGAGGATTTATGCTATTTTTGTGGCTTTCTGGATGAATTCCACCAAACATGGCCTTAAATGACTCCAATAAATGATAACCACTGTTTGCAACTTGAATTTGTGCTTCTGATTTTGATAAATCAATCTCCCACATTTTCCGTGGCATTAATAGTTTCCTGAATTTCTTCTTAGGTCATGTTTTGTCTGTTTAGCTTCTAAAATGCCCCTTTACCACATTAGTTCTGGCTTCCAGAATGTGTCACCAGATCTACAACCTTATCTTAAATTAATTCTGTGACCCTTGTTTTCTCTTATTGTGGATGTGCTTTATAGTCCTTGTTTGCTCTGACATCAATGCTTAATATTAGCTGTAAGTTTATTGTTCATTGTCTTTGAGTAACTAATACACTCAATCCTGGGAGTTCCAACCATTCCAACCAGCTGCTGTGGCTCTTTTCCTGGTCTGAAGTACTTTTACCTTTGACTGTTGTTTCTGCCTTGTTGAATTCCGATCTTCTGCCTTTGTTTTTCCCATAAAGGGAAACAAGCTGTTTGCATCAACCTCGTCAAGCCCCACAATCTTATTTGCTTCAATAAGGTTGCTTTGCATTCTTCTAAACACAGATGAATATAGCTCGGACCTACTCAACCTTTCCTCATAAGACAGTCTGTCCATACCTAAGATTAGTCCAGTGAACCTTCTCTGTACTGCAGTTAGTGACTGTATATTTTTCTGTTGGACATGTCAAAAAATCACATGACAACAGATTATAGTCCAGCAGGTTTGTTTGGAAACACAAGCTTTCAGACTCCCGCTCCTTCTTCAGGTGCTAGCAACCCAGTCCAACACTGGCACCCCCACATTATCCTCCTGTAGATAAGGGCCCAAAAACTATTCACAGTATTCCAGCTGTTGTCTGACTAGCGTCTTGTACAGTTTTAGGCAGATCACTGTATTTTATACTCTATTCCCTTTGAAATAAAGGCCAACATTGCATTTGCCTTCCCAGTTACCTGGTGAACTTGTATGCTAGCTTTTTGTGAGTTATGCAAATCCCTCTGTTCTGTAACTTTTTGCTGTCTTTCTCCATTAAAATAATATTCAGCTCTATTCTTCCTCTCAAAATGCATAACATTGTCTTTCCATATTATATTTCATTTGCTTAATCAATCTATATCCCCCTACTGACTCTAAAATCCTCACCTCCTGCCTTCCCACCTATTTTTGTGTCCTCTGCCAACTATACATTCACTTTCCTCATCCGAATCATTAACATTTATTGTAAATAATTCTGGCCCCAGCATTGATCCCTATTATATGCCTAATTCAAGGTTGCCTTTCTGAAAATGTCCCTGTAATCCTAACTCTGTTTCTATCAGTTAGCTAATCCTCTATCCATGCTCGTACACTACTTCCAACACCACAGGTTCTTATCTTATCAAGTAGCTTGATATATTGTATCTTATCAAACACTTGCTGAGGATCCAGGTATAAATTTACTTCATTTAATCATTTTCTTTGCTGGTTTATAACTTCTTCTCCTGAAGATACTGGGTCAAATGCTTCTCCAAGCTCAGGGATAAACAAACTGTGCACATTTGTAGCTGGTAAACCTCACCCAACCATGTGTGGTTTCACACAGCAATTTAATCTGTTAGCACTGAAGTTAAGTTTATAGTGCAGTGTGTAAACTGTGAACTAGTGTGGGAGGAGTGTGGGTGAAGAGGCAGAATGGTTAGAAGGGCTGCCTGATTTCTGCAACACAATATTCCAGCTTCTAGCAGTGTTTATACACCATGATTTAAAGGTGCCGGTGTTGGAATAGAGCGTACAAAGTTAAAAATCACCCAACACCAGGTTATAGTCCAACAGGTTCATTTGGAAGCACTAGCTTTCTGAGCACTGCTCATCCATCAGGTGGTTGCACAGCCATCTGATGAAGGAGCAACGCTCCGAAAGCTAGTGCTTCCAATTGAATCTGTTACTATAACTTGGTGTTGTGTGATTTTTGACTTTATATACCACCTAAACCTTACCATTCACCTCCTTCACTCCCCATGTCATGTTATGATTCATCAGATCTTCTACACTACACTAATGCTACCTGTTTAATTAATAACCCTCATATACCCTCTACACTATCTTAGATCACGCCGGACATCAATGCCACTTATTGTTGTTTTCACTGCCTGTCAATCAATATGCACAATGTATATTCCTCAGATTCTCTGAAAAAACAATGAAAGACATTTTTCCTGTGAAAAAAAAAACCTCTTACCATCTTAAAAAATAGCCTCCCTCAAAAATATTGGGCTTAATCTTGCCAATAAAAGTCAGCATGGCTTGCTTCTACATTTTTCAAGGGATTCTTCCTGCAAGATCCAGAGAGACTTCTCATTCTTACCAAATGCGCCTCATTAACTATTTGCCCCAGCTCTATGTTGTGCACCATATCTCATCCCAAACCCTTCTGACTGTGTGCTATTCCTAGAACAACTTGTCTATCTCTGGATATATGGCTAAAGCCCAGAATCGTTTACAGTTGCTCCATATGAAATTTGCCCTGAACGTAGCAGACAGGAAGTACTTGGTAGACATTCTATGGTCCTGCTGGACTGGGTGGTGTATATGTGGAAATTCCTCCCCCTTATCACCCCAGACCAGAGTGGAGGCTATGACATCAAACTACTAGCCTGGTCTGAGTTTGTTCCCAGGTCTGTTCGGTCTCAGCCATCTGGAGGAATGCACAGCAATGTAGAAAAATAGTCAATGACCTTCGACACTCAACCAGCATAAGTGCCATCATCCTTTCTCTAATACCTCACACTCTGCAGTTGCACAGTCTTCCCATCAAGTTTCATGTGCTATCAATCTCACTACTGTTTGCAATAGTTCCCTTACCCATCTTATATCAGTACCACTGTCGCTGCAGCTTACCTACTTACCCACTTCAGAACCCTCCTATTTGCCAGAGTGACAACTGTGCCACCCACAATCATCTCTCTTAATACCTGCCTTGTTCATACTCCAGAAGGAGAAAAACCCACATAAGCCAAGAAAATATAGAAAAGTGGTGGGCTCCCCAACATTTGGGTTCTCACCTTTATGTAGAAAGGTTGCTGACTCTGGTGGCGCTCATGGGCTGACTGATTGTGTCTAAGCCCCTGGGTTATTATCAGAGGCTGCCCTTGACTTGTTGGGCTGGACCCACTCAACAAATTCTATCCCCCCATGATTTTACTGAGGACTGTTGACAACTATGGCAAGATTCCTGGCATTGTGTCTGCACTAAAGAGCATGGCAAGATAAAGGTTTTAAGATTGGTCGCTCTAGTTGAGGGCGTAAATGTCAAAAAGGCAAGGCAATGCAATGCATGGAGCTGAGACCATCCAGATAAGGCTCACCAGCTCTAAGCCTGTGTCAGTAAGCGTAAAACACAAAGATGTAGCATGGTCCAGTCCATGAAGCGGATTTGTGTCACTGAGTATCTTTGCTGCAGCATTACAATGATAGCTGCTGGTTCAGCATTGAAGAGCAGAAGCGTACCATAAGTCGATCAGAGATGTGTCATGAGGATTCTGAGATGTTGGTATATGTTGGGTATTAATGTCCATGGATGTGGGCCACATGTGACTGGTACCCATGGATTGTGCCCTGAGATGTTCTCTGTTATTCAGCATGGAGCAAGCAGAAAGTTGATGCCGCTAAATATCTGCTCCAATTTCCTTAACATGTGGTTTGTTTGACATGTTTGGTAAGATGGGAAACTGAACATTAATGAGTCAAGTTGCACTGTTAATAAGGTATTTAATGATCTATAAAACCCCTTAATTGGCAACTTGCCACTGCCTAGCAAGAAACTCGTCAAGGTGCTCAGCAAAACGTAAAAGATGGTACAAGATGCTCCTAGAATCAAGGTGGGCCATTCTGGAAATCTCATCAGATTTTGACAGCAATCACACCATAGTCCACTCAGGTCCCTATGGGGTTCCACATGCTATCATTGTTTACATGGCTGAATCCATTTTATCCTTAATATCAAACTTTGTCATGCTTATAATCCAAATTATCTTGTATCATCAAATCAGAAACCACAAAGACACAACTTTTTATTATATCTCTTTGCAATTGCCAGTTATTCACAATTCAATGTTGGGAAACAGATGGCTAAATTATTTTCATGTGCTTAAATCAGACATGTCTACCAGCCAGAACCTTTGAAATCAAAATAGAAAAGATGACAGCACTGGCTGACAGGATATTTTGACACATTTTTACTGTAATATACGTGACAAAATGTATAAGGCTGGTCTAGTAACAGTGACCTTACCTTTACAGATTCCTTTGGCTCTGTGTGTGTTGCAAACTAGACATTCCCCACCTCCAAAACGTGCAAGTAATTGTGTCCCCATGTATCTGCTGCCCTTGTCTTTCGAGATGGAAGTGGTCATGGGTGTGGAAATTGCTGTCGAAGTTGGTGATTGGAATCAGTGGAAAATCAAATTTCCCCCATAAGAAAACATAAATGTATCCTGTTGCATTCTGAGATATGTCTCCAAAGCCTGACAAATATTCAGCTCATTGACATTCCTGAAAATTCACTTCTCAATCAGTTCAAGCATCTTGGGCATTATTTACATTGTATTTGAAGGTGAATGTCCAGCAAGCTCTCTTCATGTGTGAGACAACAGAGCCAGAAACTATCCCGTTGTGTTATAATCCAAGATTCAGTTTCAAACAGCAAGCACTTGGAAGTTACTGGGTATAGCCATGTATCTGAGTTATAGATGTTAGGTTCAACATCTTATGACACCTCAGTTGAGATAAGCAAGCTCAGTACAGAACAGGTATGGAATCTGAGCCCTCCTAGGTCTGTTTAGACTAGATTAGATTACATTACAGTGTCCACACCAACAAGTCCACACCGACCCGCCGAAGCGTAACCCACCCATACCCCTACATTTACCCCTTACCTAACACTACGGGCATTTTCGCATGGCCAATTCACCTTTGGAAGGTGGGAGGAAACAGGAGCACCTGGAGGAAACCCACGCAGACACGGGGAGAACGTGCAAACTCCACACAGTCAGTCGCCTGAGGTGGGAATTGAACCCGGGTCTCTGGCGCTGTGAGGCAGCAGTGCTAACTGCTGTGCCACCGTGCTGCCCACAATATAGCTATTCATTTGAGCAACTGCTTTGTCTCATTTTCTACATGTGCTGTCCTGTTTCTTATCTTTCCTCCTTTCTTTTACATTTGTATTCACTCTTCCTTTCACTTACTTAGCTAAGAAAATTTAGCAATGTCACTGAAACATTTATTCTTCCCAACAAATTTGTTTAAGTTGACCCTTCCGTAAAAGTAGTAAATTACAATAATTGTACAGTATTAAGCTAAGCCCTCACTTTAAAAATATTGTTTCTCCTCATACTTTGCTGTTATGGATTGGTAATTTACAACTCATCACATAATGTTTATACATTAAACCAAACGCTTCTGCTTCTGTTTCATTTAACTAGGACCTAGAGGCACATGATCCATCTGGACTTAAACTGGAAGCATTTCAAAAGACCTGAAGTAGCAGGAAATCTAAATGACTTTACTGTTAAATATTTTGAAGAAAGAAATTTAAGTTTCTAACTCCAATTGACAATGATCTTTAAAAATGTTTAAACATTTAACAAATAGGATCATTTCAATTGTCTAATTCATGGCAAATACGTTATGACTCTTTTACATTTGTGGAGTTAATGTGATACATTTAATGTAGTAACAGAATGCTCTAAACAAGTAGCTTTTTTTTTCAAAGGCAACGGATATTATATGAGGATGAATAAATTTTTCTGAAAAATAATGTTGTAAAACGACTTTTAAATCTGAGCTTGTGAATATCTCATGCAGTAACTTTGTTGTTATCATATACTGTACTGCAGACATAAAGTGTGGGAAATACTTCTAATAGTCATTTCGTAAAATAAGCCATCATAGCAATTACTAACAATATTTTCTACCTGAATACAGCACAAAATTAGTTAGGGGTGAAAAAAAAATTAATGGCAGGGAGGAGATGAAAAAAACATTCATTTGTTTCTATTGCTAGTAAATATTGAGAAGTCAGAAAGATATATGGGCAGTTCTTGTTTATTCTGGGCTATGTCGTGTGACTAAGCACAATGTATTATTCCTCTTTTCTACCTCATTAAATACGTTAATCACATAACTCAGGAAAATAAAGCATTTAGAATACACTTGAATTAGACAGTACGTTAGGCCATTTTTCTGCAGAATACACGTCACATTTTAACACGATCAAGTCATTTAATTTGACATGCTGTTTATATAAAATGTTTTGTCCCAGTTAAAATTTCAAATTATATGATCCATCTCCCCTTAGAACTAAGTGTACCTACCACTTAGTGAGGCAAACATAGGCAAGCACAATTGGGTTAATTCACTGTAAGGCACAATTAGATGCTACATAAAATAGCACTTGCCTATTTTTAGCATCATTTTTTGTCAATCTTGACATAAGAATTGCAAGTTCTGAATCCATTTCTGGAATCCAATATGCCACATCATGTGATTTCCAAGCTGGTTATATTTTTAGAATTTAAAATTAGAATTAGAATCAGATTTTATTGTCATTTGTACTCAAGTGCAGAAGTACATGAGTACAGTGAAATGCCACCCTTTATTTACGATGTCTCCATTCCCAGCATCATCTTAGGTACAAAGGTACCTAGGTACAAACTCTTGGGTACAAAGTAGAAAATTAAAAAGAAGTTCCGCTTTCTACTTATCAGGGCTTATTCGCCTGAGGCCCACTGATGATGTTACCTAGTAAGGTGATGAAACATCTGGAAATGAACCTTCCAGCTCAGCAAGCAAACCGACAATTAAAAAGAAACTAAGTTAAAAGTTAAACAATTCAGTTCTTCTTAGTATTAAGTAGAAAATAAATAAATTAATAAAAAGTTCAATAGTCTTTCATTAGTAGTTAGCCACAGTGAGCTCACACTCCCTACAAAAGCTTGATCTCCTCTGCTTTGGCCTGCTCTCCGGGAGACTTTGGGCTGCCTGCTCTCACTGCCACTGCAGATGCAGCATTGCGTTCACTCTTTTCACATTGGGCTCAATCCCTAACTGACAATATTCCAGCTGTTTCCAGGCACTAGACTGTAATGAGCTGCCAATTGCCAAAGTTCCCACTCCAGAATCCATTAGCTGCCATGCTCCAACAAAGTTGCAATGCCATTGCTGTGGTTCTCCACAACAAGCTTTCTCCAGAAGGTTTGTTTCACCTCCCCCAATGCTTGTGACCATTGCAGATACTGGGGGACCTCTCTCATCACTGCTTTGGGCTCATTCACCCCGCAGTGGCTTGATCCTCCATGAGCTGGGCTCATTCTCCTCCATGCTGACATCTTCCACACTGCACAAACTTGCTCTCCACAGAAGGTAAGCGAAATAATTCAACAGAGGCTGGTATCCTGTCACTAAGCCATCTTTTATTTACACGTGAGCAGTCCTTTGTGCTGATCCAACTTCCTCAGAATGAGCTGCCAGAGTGAACAGGACATCTAACACTCCTGTTTATATCTGAGCCAGGGCTCCCTGATTGGACCAGATTAACAGCTCCAGTCAGGGAACTCATATGCTATGAGTCCACCAGCCTGACCTCGTTACAACCACTATATCCCTCCCTATTTGAGTCCATGCACATAGGTCAGTTCTTTCTTGTGGAGCCTCTCCTGGGGAGTTTTAGTACCGGGTCAAGTTTCTCTACCTCTGCCTCTAGTACAGACACTGTTTGATGCACAGTAGCTCACCTCTTGCACCTGGCGCACGTTGGAAGGAATTCATTCTCTTCTTCTGGCAGCAAAGATAGCAACATCTGCTGTGTCCATCATGGATTTCAAGGTATCTTCACTGCTCATGGAGAGGGCAAACCCACGGATTCCAGAGCAGTCGGAAAGTTGATCGAGGAGCCGGGCACATTTTGCTACCACACAGGTTGCCTGTTTGCAGCTTTCATATGGTCCACATGCTTATCAGGACTGTCAGATCTACCTGAACATTATATGCCTCTGGACCTGACCAGACGTCAACCATGCCTCTTACCCATACAGGGCCATTCTCGTGGTTCCTAGTTGCATGAGGGGTCATCCTACAATCAAATAGAAAATGGGACAGTTTGGTATCCAGTGAAGCTGTCGGCCTTCAAAGTCTGCCTTCAAAGTTTGGACCACTTTTTCTGCCTGATCACTGGATGCTGGATGGTATGGAGCTGTGCTTAAATGTCGAACATCATTCGACTTTAGAAAATAGTCAAACTACCTGCAGGTAAATGATTGATTGTTATCAGTGACCAACATCTCTGGGGGGGTCCGTGTATTGTGAAAGATGCATGCAGTTTTTCTATTGTTGTCGCCTTCTTTGACAAATGAACTCTATGTATGTCCAACTACTTTGAGTGGGTGCCTGTAGTGACACCTACAATGACACCCACAATGATGAAGAACATTAAGCCTATGGAAGGACCTGAATATTTGATGTATAACTGAGGCCAGGGTTTACTCTGTCATTCCCGCACATGTGGGGGAGCTGCTGGTGGTAATTCGAGTCTTTATTGGTGCTTTGAGAACTGCCTTACCAATGCTGCTACATCTGCATCCAAACCTGACCATCAGGCAGCTCGTCTTACCAACATGTTCATCTTGGAAAGCCCTAGTGGAGTTCAGCCAATATCTTCGAGGAAAAAGTGAGGGCTGCAGATGCTGGAGATCAGGGCTTATGCCCGAAACGTCGATTCTCCTGTTCCTTGGATGCTGCCTGACCTGCTGCGTTTTTCCAGCAACACATTTTCAGTTCAGCCAATATCTATCAGTAACATTTCACCCTTGTTCCCCATAATAATATGTCATCCTCGACTGGGATCTAGTCTCCCTGACTCTAAAAATGGTCCCCCATCTCCACCAGCTGTTTCAGTTTTTCCAGGATCAAACGTTTCTGTGTCCAAAGTCAAATATGTGTGTCCAGAAAATTTAAAACCATTATGGAGAAAGGTCAATTTTCATGATATGAGGCAAGAACTTTCAAAAGCTGATTGGGGGCAGATGTTCGCAGGTAAAGGGACAGCTGGAAAATGGGAAGTCTTCACAAATGAGATAACGAGAATCCAGAGAAAGTGTATTCATGTTAGGGAGAAAGGAAAGGCTGGTAGGTATAAGGAATGCTGGATTACTAAGGAAATTAAGGGTTTGGTTAAGATAAAGAAGGAAGCATATGTCAGGTATAGACAGGATACATCGATTGAATCCTTAGAAGAGTATAAAGGCAGTAGAAGTATACTTAAGAGGGAAATCAGGAGGGCAAGAAGGGAACATGAAATAGCTTTGGCAAATAGAGTTAAGGAGAATCCAAGGGCTTTTACAAATCCATGAAGGACAAAAAGATAACTAGGCAGAGAGTAGGGCCCTTCAAAGATCAGCAAGGCACACTTGGTGTGGAGCCACAGAAAATGGGGGAGATACTAAATGTCTATTTTGAATCAGTATTTACTGTGGAAAGGATATGGAAGATATAGAAAGTAATGAAATAGATGGTGACACCTTGCAAAATGTCCATACTACAGAGGAGAAAGTGCTGGATGTCTTGAAATGCATAAAGGTGAATAAGTCCCCAGGACCTGATCAGGTGTACTCTAGAACTCTGTGGGAAGCTAGAGAAGTGATTGCTGGTCCTCTGGCTGAGATATTTGTATCATTGATAGTCATAGGTGAGGTGCTGGAAGACTGGAGGTTGGCTAACGTGGTGCCACGGTTTAAGAAGGGTGATGAGGACAAGCCAGGGAACTATAGGCCAGTGAGCCTGACGTCGGTGGTGGGCAAGTTGTTAGAGGGAATCCTGAGGGACAGGATGTACATGTATTTGGAAAGGCAAGGACTGATTAGGATTAGTCAACATGGCTTTGTGCATGGGAAATCATGTCTCACAAACTTGATTGAGTTTTTTCAAGAAGTAATAAAGAGAATTGATGAGGACAGAGCAGTAGATGTGATCTATATGGACTTCAGTAAGGCGTTCGATCTATATGGACTTCAGTAAGGTTCCTCATGGGAGACTGGTTAGCAAGGTTAGACCTCAGGGAATAAAGGGGAACTAGCCATTTGGATAGAGAACTGGCTCAAAGGTAGAAGATAGAGGGTGGTGGTGGAGGGTTGTTTTTCAGACTGGAGGCCTGTGACCAGTGGAGTGCCACATGGATTGGTGCTGGGTCCTCGATCTTTTGTCATTTACATAAATGATTTGGATGTGAGCATAAAAGGTACAGTTGATAAGTTTGCAGATGAAACCAAAATTGGAGGTGTACTGGACAGCAAAGGTTACCTCAGATTACAATAGGATCTTGATCAGATGGGCCAATGGGCTGAGAAGTGGCAGATGGAGTTTAATTCAGATTGATGTGAGGTGCTACATTTTGGGAAAGCAAATCTTAGCAGGACTTGTACACTTAATGGTAAGATGCAGGAGAGTGTTGCTGAACAAAGAGACCTTGGAGTGCAGGTTCATCGCTCCTTGAAAGTGAAGTCGCAGGTAGATAGGATAGTGAAGAAGGTGTTTGGTATGCTTTCCTTTCTTGGTCAGAGAATTGAATTCAGGAGTTGGGAGGTCATGTTGTGGCTGTACAGGACATTGGTTAGGCCACTGTTGGAATATTGCATTCAATTCTTATCTCCTTCCTGTCGGAAAGATGTGAAATGTGAAAGGGCTCAGAAAAGATTTACAAGGATGTTGACAGGGTTGGAGAATTTGAGCTATGGGGAGAGGCTGAACAGGCTAGGGCTGTTTTCCCTGGAGCATCGGAGGCTAAAGGGTGACCTTATAGAGGTTTACAAAATTATGAAGGGCATGGATAGGATAAACAGATAAAGTCTTTTCCATGGGGTGGTGGAGTGCAGAACTAGAGGGCATAGGTTTAGGGTAAGAGGGGAAAGATATAAAAGCAATTTTTCACGCAGAGGGTGGTACATGTATGGAATGAGCTGCCAGAGGAAGTTGTGGAGGCTGGTATAATTCAACATTTAAAAGGCTTTGGATCTAAATATTCTTGAAAGGTTTTAGTATCTGGTGCCTCAGGGAAAGGTAGGCTCTTCACCACTCCCCACCTCTTCCTCCGCTACATTGATGACTGCATTGGCGCCACCTCGTGCTCCCGCGAGGAGGTTGAGCAATTCATCAACTTCACCAACACATTCCACCCTGACCTTAAATTTACCTGGACCATCTCTGACACCTCCCTCCCCTTCCTGGACCTCTCCATCTCCATTAATGATGACCGACTTGACACTGACATTTTTTACAACCCACCAACTCCCACAGCTACCTGGATTACACCTCTTCCCACCCTACCTCTTGCAAAAATGCCATCCCATATTCCCAATTCCTCCGCCTCTGCCGTATCTGCTCCCAGGTGGACCAGTTCCACCACCACACTAGATGGGCTCCTTCTTTAGAGACCGCAATTTCCCTTCCCACGTGGTTAAAGATGCCCTCCAACACATCTCGTCCACATCCTGCACCTCCGTCCTCAGACCCCACCCTTCCAACCGTAACAAGGACGGAACACCCTTGGTGCTCACCTTCCACCCTACCAACCTTCGCATAAACCAAATCATCCGCTGACATTTCCGCCACCTCCAAAAAGACCCCACCACCAGGAATATATTTCCCTCCCCACCCCTTTCCGCCTTCCGCAAAGACTGTTCCCTCCGTG